>NC_056746.1:1434920170-1435143828 GCF_019279795.1 Protopterus annectens | reverse complement strand
TGTGACACTGCTTACTCCTGTCTATACTTATAATAAAAAACTTATGATAGCCATACACACACACACACACACATATATATATATATATATATATATATATATATATTTACACACACACACACACACACACACACACACACACACACACACACACACACACGTACATCTGTGAACCTGCTTTATATCCCACCTCTTAACTACAATATTAATAATTTTTCTGCTGCATGCAGTTTTTCCCTCACCTCCATTTCTTTGAATGAATTCACACAATCTATTATCTATTTGACAAACCCACTAATCCACCTCTTCGTATGCTCAATGTTCAACATCTACCAATGCAAAAGTATCTTTTATTTTGTAATAGTTGTCTTTGTTTCATATGAATGTAATCTGATTAATAAATGAATGCTGTCAATGTATATTACTGAATATCTGTTTACATGGTTTATAATGTCAAATATAATATAAGATCTTTTCTTCTGAGCCTCCACTGAAAAAGGATCTTTGACTAAATCCAGCCAGCCAAACATGGTAAACAAACTCAAACTAAAAATAAATAAATATAAAAAAAATAAAATAAAACAGAGAGAAACCTGTTGAAATAACACTGAATGCATAATATTTAAAATCTTTATAATTCAGTAGTATATTCTTTTAAACAGTATAACAAAATGTTATTTGGAGCTGTTCAGCACAATTGCATGTCAGTCCATGGTGCTGCATTTGCTCATCAAGAGCAAACCAGCAGAAACTCCTCTATAACTTGGCAGGGTAAAGAAAACCCTCAAGGACACAAACAAGGTATTTTGTCCTTTTTTTGCTCTTCCAAGTGCATAGTTTTACTCTGTTCTTATTGCTAGAAGCTCTAAGTACTAATGAAGCTCATATGGAAAAAAAACTAAAAGGATCCCAAGAGCCTGTTATCCCTTGTCTGTAGGTAGTCTTCATCTGCTTAGCTCTTACATGATATGGCAAGGTTGTTTGCATTCCTCCAGCACACATTTGTGAAAAGCTTTATATTACCAGATTTGACTTCACCATCAATCCCACAATTCCACAGATAACTGTTTTCTACATTTTGCTTGCATTTATTTCAGTGTAAGTGATAGCGGTACAGTAATGTCATGGACTTTTAAGTACTTGTGCTGTGGAATTGTTTGTTTTTTTCTGTCATGAGTGGAGGGGGACTGGGCTGTTCCTAGTTTTCTGATTGTTTCAGTCCTTTACAAATGTGCAACAATGTGCGACTTTGACCTTTTTAGTGGTTTTCTGCCTTGTTTTACGTGTAGCGTGCTTGCTTGATGCTGCCTGTTGTATATCATTGAGCAGTGTTATTGATGTGTACTGCAGAGATGCAAGTGATTTGATTTGAATTTCTGTAGTTGTATGTGCTAATTTCTCCATATATTTTCCTGTGGTACTATGTTCCATTATAGTTCCCCTTAGTTGCTCAGTGAGCTGTAGGGTGCAGTTAGCTCATCTTGTTTTACTGTTATTTTTACTTTGCTCCATGTTCTTCCATACCGTTACTATAGTACTGTTTTCCTGCTTATTGTATACATTCATGTAGACCTTGCCAATTACTACTTGTATTACCACAGCCTTGGTTATTGTACCCTTATACTTAATTCCTTATACCATCAACAAATGTATTAACTTATAAACTTGGTGTAATTAGCTCTTCAAGTAAGACACAGACCCACCTGGTCAACATGGAAGTCCAGTCAGCTTATATCCCTTCTTTTGCCACTCTCCTAGCTGTTCATATCCTTAGAGAGTGTAGTAACTGTGCAGTGCTGACAGACAGAATTACTCAATCTGTGATCGGTGTACGTGACTACACAAATGGAGGCCACCCTCACCAGATAAGAAGGCCTGTGTGTACCGCAGGTTACCACCCACATCTGCATAATCACACCAGACTGTAGTATCATTCCTTAAGCTGCCTTGAATTATGAAAATAAAGATTTAGGAGAAATCCTCACACACAGTAAAAAGTCACGAGGATGATGACCATATACTGCCTTCTCACACTAAACCCATTCTATTGTCAGACACACTCACTCCATCCTAATGGAATTTAAATAGAGTGTATAAGGATAGGGTGACAGTTAACTGTCTTTCTGTTGCTGTATTCCATGATTTTATGAGGGCTTCAAAGTCCCTTACACCAAGAAAATATGATTACACCAAGAAAATATGATTACAACCTAGTGATACCTATATAGATTATTGACCAAGATGTAGCCTATGTAGGTGTGAATAACCTGAGGTTCTCAGCCTTGAGGCAGATGGAGAAAGACATGTTGGATCTCACCATGCATATATCAAATGTACTCAAGACGCTGTACTTGAGTACAATGCTACTTTCATCCAGAATGCTGCAAAAATACAAAGATAATTGACTTCAACAAATGGCTAATTAATTGACATCCTTCTGAGGTATCCGGTATATGTCTGCTTGGGATGTGATGATAGTCAAAATGACTTCTCTGAGGATGGACTGTGGGATGTAGATGCTGATGTTCTTTGTATTTCACTGTTGTAGTCATTACATGTGGGTTATCTGCTTGCAGTAGACCTCAGTTGGCCTGATTAACAAAGTCTTGGGTTCTGCTTCGGATGCTGTCCCTTCTTCCATGACGTCAGGTCGTCAAGGGTATAAAACATGCAGCCGACACCATTACATCAGCCTTTCTTGCCGTGTGGTGCCTGAAGCAGAAGCAGTTCACAAGTGCCGGTCTGCCGACTCCTGAAATTTTCGTTTTCGAGTTTCAGAACCGAAGTCTTTAACTAAAGCTACCTGCTGAAACTTTTCTTGCTCCTTACTGATGTCAGTAAAAGTTAATAATTGCATTACTTGTGGAAAGCAAATACCTCACAAAAATTTTCATTCGTACTGTATTCCTTGCTTGGGCCCTGACCGCAGCATACTTTGCTGTCGGTTTTGTGCTTTATTTAATCAGTGCACTATCCGTCGTTGGTATATTTTCGCCTCTAAATATTTTGGTTCTCGGTTTAATTATCCAGAAATGTCGTAGGTTAGCCATCCGACTACCGGGATTCCAAAAAAACGTAAAGATAAAGACAGAGACAGGCTGCCTAGGTCCAAAGCTGCCGACGACGCTTCTCCTAAGCCAGTTGCCAGTTCACCGGTACTCAGTGAGGCGCTTTCGCAGCCCCTGATACCCACTACTTCTGATTCACAGGCCTCTACTGAGACCCATTCAGAGTCCGGTATGCTGTGAGATGTTTCAGCTGTGGAACCTGCGGATGTATCTACATTGGATGGGTCCGGAGTCGCTGTGCAGGCACCGGCTTTTGAGGGTGTATTCAGGCCTACGGACTTGCATATTAAACTGACGACTCCCTTCTTCATTTAGGCCTAAATCTCGAACCATGCCTAAGAAACAGACACCCAGTCCGCATGCTCAGGCCTCTATGCCTAAAAAACAAATGATAAAAATGGCTGAAGATCTTATAACTTTAATCAGGGGAAGACAACCTCCCCCTTCTAAGAGACCTAGGACTGAAGTTGTTTATGAATCTTCTGACCAGGATTCTGATTTTTCTGATTCTTGTGATGATCTGGATTTGCCCTTTATCTACTTATGAGGATTCTGATGCAGAGGACTCTGTTCCCTCTGCTTCCCCTCCAGAGGATTTTTCTTTTGATGAAACCTTACATACTCTAAGGGAGCATTTCCACTGGCAAAGCCATGATTTTTCTGATTCAAAAAAGAGGCTTAGGGATTTCTTACTCCTGCCTCAGCATAGGCCTTTAGCTATACCTCCTGTACTAGACATTGTTGATGATGCCTTTTCGGAATCTAGTTTGGCCCCTGATTCTTTGCCTTCTGCTCCCAGAAAATCTGACATATTACAGGGTTCCTGATTCACACAAATTTCTTTTTAAAAATCCTATTGCAGATCCAGAAACTATTTCACAGGGACCCAAGGGCATTAAGGCTTCTACTGCTAAAAATCCTACCTCTTCTGATAGAGACTCCAGGGCGCTGGATAGATGGGGTAAGAAGGTTTGCACTTCTGCAACCTTGGTCATTAGGGCTTTAAACTGCCAGTTTCATATGTTTAAGTATCAACAACATGTTATTGGGTTGCTTAGACAGAAAATTATGTTGATTCCTGACTGTGCTGAAAATAAAGAATTACAGGATCTAATGGATTCTGCTGAACAGGTTGGTAAACATACTTTGCAATGTGGATTTGATTCACTAGAGGCCTCTTGCAGGGCTGCTGTTACTGGGTCTGTGCTCAGAAGGCATGCTTGGCTTAAGGAGCAATCTTTGCCTGATCATGTTAAAGCAAAACTGTTGGATGCTCCCTTAAATCAGGACCGCCTGTTTGGCAACAAAGCTGAGAAAGTTCTTAAAAAGATGGAAGATAAAGCTAAATCTATGCAAGCTGTTAAAGATTTCTTGCAAGTTCAGCCTCCTAGATTTAGTCGGCATTGGCCCTCTAAGAATTGGTCCTTTCCAGCCCCTTCCAGGTCTTCTCAAGCCAAACCCAGACACAGCAGAAACCCCAGATTTCAGTCCCAGGGAACACACAAGATTAAGCAGTGCGGGATTTCCGCACCCAAATCTGGGAGTAGTAAGACTCCTCCCTATGGAAAACTGTCTCAATGACTTAAAACTTCTAAGCACTTCCCAACTGAATGCTCCTTTAGGCGGAAAGATTGGTCTGCAGGCCAAAAACTGGGAACTCATTACCCAGGACAAATAGGTTTGAAATATAATGTCCCAAGGATAAAGATTTCACTTCCACAAGTTACCAACACCAAGCGGGTGGCCAGATCTACCCCCAAATCATTGGACAGAGGCCCAAAATCAAGTTCTCTTTCTCTTAAGCATGGGGCTATTCACTTGGTACCAGAAGAGGAAAAGGGACAAGGTTTCTATTCAAGACTTTTCCTGGAACCCAGAAAAGGCAATACATGGCGTCCTATCCTGGACCTTTCTACTCTAAACACCTTTCTGGTGATTCCAAAATTCAAAATGCTAACTCCTCACCAGCTTCTTCATATGCTAGGCATAGATGCATGGTTGGCAACACTAGAATTAAAAGAGGCATACCTGCACATCCTTATCAGGGAGTCTTGCAGAAGATACCTATGCTTCAAAGCAGGCTACATGCACTATCAGTTCTCTGCACTGCCCTTTGGCTTATCTACTATGCCCAGGGTATTCACAAAGTGCCTAGCTCCAGTTATTGCATTTTGCAGGCAAAGAAATATTCAAATATACCCATACCTGGACGATTGTCTAATTCAGGCAGAAAGCCAGGACATACTTTTGAATCATCTGGCCTTTGTTCAGAGGGTGCTGACTTGTCTGGGGTACACCATAAACGAAAAGGAATCACACCTGGTACCCTGTCAACAAATTATATTCCTGGCAGCAAGCTTGAATACAACTTCCCAGATGGCTTTCCTCACGCCAGTGAAACGGATTAATTTGACAACCTACTTCAAAAAGTGGCCACAAAAACCCAGCTATCTGCAAGGCAAATACTGCAAGCCTTGGTGTTCATGGCCTCCTGCATTCTTCTAATTCGATATGCAAGACTGCATATGAGGAAACTACAGTGGTATCTCAAAAGCCTATGGTGTCAACATTCACAGGATCTAGATGCAATGATTCCAATCATACCTTGCCTATGCCTAGCATTCCTTTGGTGGGCAGAAGCCTGCCACCAAAACAGGGGACTACCATTCACACTATCCCCCTGCCGCCCAAACCTTAACAACAGACACATCAGACTATGCATGGGGGCTCACCTGGCAGGGAAGTGCATTCAGGGCAAATGGAACCCAAGTCAAATGCACCTGCACATAAATCAAAAGGAAATCTTAGCTGTACAGATTGCTCTGATAGCCTTCAAGGACCACATTCTTCCAGGACAATTAATGGTAAAGACGGACAACACCACTGTCATGTGGTGCATAAACAAGCAGGGGGGTACACATTCTTGCCCCATCTGCAGACTAGTCATGGCATTGTGGAACACAGCCTTGAGCTACCAAGTGAATCTACAAGCTCAATTCCTGCCAGGAAGACTAATACACTGGCAAATGGACTAAGGAGAAACCTCGTGGACCCACACTTGTAGAAACTAAAACCAAGTATTTTCAACATGTTGATAAGCAAGTGGGGGAGCTCAGATATAGACCTGTTTGCCTCCCCACAGAACCATCAGTTGTACAGATTTTGCACAAGGATTCCCCACAAACTAGCCTGGAAAGTGGATGCTGTGTCCTTCAACTGGAAAAACCTATCAGTTTATGCTTTTCCTCCTCTGCCTCTGCTCTCCAAGATACTACTAAAAATCAAACAGGACAAGCCAAGGGCAATTTTAATTGCACCAGACTGGCCACGCCAACACTGGTGTACCCCTCTTGTGCAGTGTGTCACGCTTGGCCCCATGGCACCTGCCTCCGACTCCTTCTCTGTTGTCTCAGCAGGAGAACCAGATTATGCACCCTCAGCTGCAAACCCTGAACCTAGCAGCCTGGCTAATTACCCAATCTCTCCTTTACCATCCCTCAGTTAATCAGTGATGGACATCATTTTAGAGGCAAGGAGGCCTAGAACTAGAAAATCTTATGCTGCAGAATGGAAAAGATTTTGTGCCTGGAGTCAATCTCAAGGGATGAGCGCAGCAGTGCCCAATTTACCTCAGATTCTACAATACTTGACTGAGATGCTTCTTAAGGGCTTGTCCTTTTCCTCCATCAAAATTCATGCCTCAGCCATTTCAGCTCATTACAGCACAGAGCCTCCCCTCTTCTCTCACCCACTGCTCAAGCAGTCCCTCAGAGGGACCAAAAATTTAAGGCCACCCTGTTACCTAAATCCATAGTCTTTAGAGTCTTTAAGTCTAAGTTCTGATGTGTATGTGATATATCTAAATCTGCACGTTATTATGAAAATCAGTGTATTTTAATTCTGTGGTTTTTAAAACTGATTAGGCAAGGTAATTCTTTAACTATTATTTTCCAGAACAGCATGGAGGAAATGCCATAGACATTCTTAACCTGTATCTGTGAGTCTTTTAAGTTGGACAGAGTACAAACTGTTAACCCTGTCTATTTTTCTTTTTCATCTCTGCAAGCTGTAATAGTGAAATTGCCTGTTTATTGCCTATGTTTTTTTTACCTTTTGAACTGGTTGATGCCTTATTGTACGATGTTGTCTCTCTCTTATAGCAAATGAAACCTTTTCTTGTTGTCCATTGATTTAATTCTTTAAACATCGTACTGTTTAGTCCATTTTCTTTCTTATTGTATAGCCTGTCAAACATTATAGCTATTTTCTGACAACTAACTGAAATTGGCACTAGAAGGATACCTTTTTAACCAGTCTTGAAGCATAATTACCTTATACTGTATTAACTTGTGTCTGTAAATTTTTTTATTTTCCTTTTTAATTTCTTTATGCTGTCTCCCTTTTAAATTTGTGTCTGAAATATCCTATAAATATTTATGAGCTATAATAGCTTACTACAACTTATGCTCTCTGTATTTCAGGTCTATACCTTTGCATTTTCTGTTAGTGTCCTTTTAACTTTCTGTACAATAATTATGTAAAGTGCACTGTAATCTGTAAATTAATTTACAAATTAAGCCTGTCCTGTTTTGCCTTGAATATATTGAATAACTATTACTAACTATTATTTAGATAACTTATCTTAATAAACCTGTTATAAGTAATTCTATCACTTTACCCTTAACTAATGACTAAATGATGTAATTCTGTCACTTTACCCTTAAACTGACTGAATAATGTCAAGGAGAAATGTATAACTGAGTATTAACGTTATGTTCTGAAATTTGACTGAAATGTACTATACTGAACACATAACTGAGTATAAATGTCATATTCTGAACCTTGACTGAATTTTACATACTGAGCATTTAAAATAGATGTGTATATTCTGGAAACTATCTAAACTAATACTAAAGGAATAACTTTTCTGCCACTGTTACCTGAATACAGATAAATAAAAAATAAACTGAAATCTGGTAATGTTATATTCTGGAGACTAAACTATTAATACCTTTTCTTCAGTGTGTTGTCTGAACATAGATAAAAGCATAAACTGAAAACTAGTACTGTTATATAACTAACTGAAAATATGAGAACATTTGTTTACTTGCTGTAACTCATACATTTTAACTTTAAACAAGCATAGAAGAAATAATTGAAACACATACTCAACTTCTGCACCACAATTCATGCCAAATTTAGGCCTTACTCTGCATTGTCAAGTCACTGATGAGATATTGCAAGGCCTGCTTTAATGTCCAAGTATCGTTAGGCCTTTTAAACATCTCCTTTTCTATCACTTGTGCAAGGCTGTGTGGCTAAAGTTTTTGATTGTGTTTAAAATTAAACTGGAAAATAAACCTGGAAATTGCTTGCAATATTTGCAAAGCACAAAATCATTATCAGGTCCTGAAAATATCATTTTCAGCTTTAATAATTATAAACTGGTAGCATTGCTTGTTACCAAGCCGTGGTGGTGGTGTCACCTCACAGCAAGAGGTTCTTCCATTCGATTCTCTGCTGGAGCGCTTTCTATGTGGAGTCTGCATCTCCTCCCCGCGGTTGAGTGGCGTTCGAAAGACATGTGTGAATGGGCGTGCCTTTGTTGAAGGTTGGGCATCGAGCTGGCACCTCGTCACCGTAAAAATTTACTGTCAATTATTAGCGGACCGGAGTTCCGGTGTGGCGACCCCTAACTGGGAAAAGCCGAAAGAAGAACACAAACAACAGCATTGCTTGTTGCCCTGACTTTATTTATTGAAATAAACGTATGCTGCTGATAAATTCTTGTAAGTCTTTAACGAACTGCAAACTGATACTGTACTGCAGTGAAATGGGAAGGTTGTAACTTTACCAAAGTATTATTAAATCAAGCTGAAACCTCAGTTTTTCTGTTATAACATCAAATGAAATAAAGTAGTAATCTGACACTGTGCATTTCTGCACCTATATAAAATTAGTATTAACTGTTGAACCTTTTACATTTTCTCTTGGAACGCTCAGGTCCTTACATACCGTTCTGTGAGTGAAACTCTATCCACTGTCTTAATATAGCTGTTTCTTAAGCTGACATCATTTATTTAAGTACCTTTATCTGCTCCTTTTTTTCAAAAAAAATACAGTATTTAAATTTATTTTAACTGTGTGGAAGGAATATTAACTGAACTGGAAGTTTTGACTCTGCTCTTCAGTTAGTCCCACCCACCCTGTTTTTGTTTTGGTGTTAATCTTAGTGGCCTTGCAACTGCCCGCCCCTCTTGTAAATTTGTGTTTGAATACTCCTTCTGGGCCCATCTCATTTGCTTACTCAACTGAGTGCAGTGAGATCATATTCTGATTTCAGGCACTCCTACTGTGTACAAAGAGAGCATCTGGGAAACAGAAAAAAAAATTTAAGCTTGTTTCCTGCCTTTCCTGTTAAGTGGTATAGACTATTTGTAGACTTCTGAGCCCCCAAGCCCTTCTGTGTTGGAGGGAAGCCTTCTAACTTAGTTTTTTTTTTTTCTTATAACTAGCCAGTTTTCTAGTTTCAGCACTCAAATCTGTTTCTTTGATCTCAGCACTTGTTCAGAAAAAAAAAAAAAAAATTCATCTCCTTTTACTGTACTTGTGTTTCTACCTACTTTTTTACTTTTGCATCATCTTAAAAGTACTCAATTGTATTTATTACTGCTTGGTGTAACTCATTCTAAGCCTTTTGGTTTAAACACTTGGACTTCGGACCAGTTGTTTTGCACTGAGAGGGTTTGTGGTCTGCACTGTAGTGGCAGAACAGGTAGCTTACATCCTTCTAGGTTGGGAACTGCTGATTGAGGGCCCAGTGTCTGTTATTCTAAAAGTGTATTAATTCTGGTTTAAGCACTTGGGCTTTCAGGACAGTTATTTTACATTAAGAGGGTTCGTGTTCTGCACTCTTGTGGGAGGAGAGGCTGGACTCTGCCCTTCTGAGCTGAGAATTTCTGGTTGAAGGCTTATAGTGCATGCATATCTGAACTGCTTCTTACTGAAGTTGGTGCACCTTGTTTGCTGTGGCATAGACTGGATTCGGGCCTGCTGGATCTAGCTTTGTTTGTGTAACTTGAGCACTAATCCAGGCATTCTCTAAAGTATTCAATTGTATTTATTACTGCTTGGTAGTAACTTGATTAAAGTGTAGCTATCATTCTAAGTCTTTTGGATTAAGCACTTGGGCTTCAGACCAGTTGTTTTACATTAGGAAGGTTTGTGGCATGCACTGTGGTGGCAGGACAGGTAGCTTTCATCCTTCTAAGTTGGGAACTGCTGATTGAGAGCCCAGTGTCTGTTATTCTTAAAGTGTATTAGTTCTGGTTTAAGCACTTGGGCTTCAGGCCAGTTATTTTACATTAAGAAGGTTTGTGGTCTGCACTCTTGTGGGAGAAGAGGCTGGACTCTGCCCTTCTGAGCTGGGAATTTCTGGTTAAAGGTTTATAGTGCCTGAATATTTGAACTGTATCTTACTGAAATTGGTACACCTTGTTTGCTGTGGCATAGACTAGATCCAGGCCTGCTGAATCTAGCTTTGTTTATATGCTTGTTGTTTGTTTGCTTGTTATTTCCCTGGAATGCTAATTCCACCTAATCTGGCTTCTCAGCGCTTCTGTGGATCACTAGTGATATCTGCATTGCTTACTGTACTTATTTCCTTGTTTCACTTGAAAGAAAGTTACTGTTTGTTGTTTTTGCATTTAAGTTACCTGTAACACACTGCACTTAAGTTACCTGGCACTTGCTCACTAAAGCAATTATATAAGTCAGCACTAAAAATTAAAAGCACTACACCCTCACTCCCCACTGGCCCTGGTTTTCAATTATTAAGGAATTCCCAATATTATTCTAGCATGTCCAAAGGTCAGTTGTCAATCTCCTCTCCGGTCCAGCTGGTGAATCTGGGAATCTTGAGGCAATGTTACAACTGCCTCATGTACACAGACAACCCTCTCCTTCTCCCAACAAATTCCAACACATGTGAGAGATGCAACCATATAGCCAAACTGGAGGCTAAGCTCTCTCAACTCAGTACTGGCATAACCAGTCAGGAGGAGAAGGAAACCACACTCACTACAATTCCAGTCTCACATAGACCTACCATGGCAGCAAACCAAACACATAATCACACAAAAACATACTCGGAGACTCTAAATAAAGATCTACTGAAGCAGCAGAGACCTCCAAAGCAGACACCCAAGCAGCCGCTACCCCAAAACAAAACACGTGCAACACATATCTCACAAATCCAGTGTGCCAAACAGTCACAGCCCTTAAGACTAAACAACACACCTGATACACTTGTAATAGGTGACTCTATCGTCAGGCACACTGACGTCCCGCTCACCAGGCTGAACAAGGAGAGGGTCACGGTGAGCAGCCTGTCGGGCGCTAGGATCCGCCACATAACACAAGCACTCAGTTCACTCCAAGGCAAGTACAAATATGACTCAGTCATTGTCCATGCTGGTGTGAATGACCTGAGACATACCTCCCTGGACTACATGAAAAGAGCCATAAAGGAGCTCTCTGAGCATGTAGCCCAGGCCGGTATGACCCTGACCTTGAGTAGCATCTTACCCTCACCAAGAATGATGCCACAATATGAAGACAAGATGATCAATTTCAACAATTGGCTTAAGTACTGGTGTCATTCAAAAGGGATCCAATGCCTGTCAGCTTGGGATGATATGCTTGACAAGCCACGATGCTTCGCTAGGGACGGCTTGCACTTGTCACCCCTGGGCTTTCGGATATTGGCAAAGGCTCTTGCTACCCCATAGTGCCTTTTTTAGGCAAGGCTCAAAAGACAAACCCACCTCCATAGGTATCACAAGGGATAAGAAACTAAGAGTAATGCTACTCAACGCCAGAAGTCTAAACCTCAAGATGCACGCACTCGAAACTCTCCTTAGCATGGAGAACATCGATATCTGTGCAGTAACAGAAACCTGGTTCAGAGCTCCCGAGAGCACCCCAGCACTACCAGGTTATACCTCATACCATGCTTTTCGGCCCCAAAACCTGGACCGAACCACAAAAGGAGGGGCAGTATCGATATTCATCAAAGATACCCACACCTCCGGGTTGGTGGCAAAGCACGAAGCATCAGAGACTATCAGTGTGCAACTAACAGCGGGTAAAACTGCTTTCCAGTTTATAGCCTGCTACAGACCACCCTCCCAAACCCAGGAACCCCACTCGGCCTTCCTGAGAACACTGGAAAATATGAAGGTCTCTCCAAACACCATTATATTGGGCGACTTCAACTACCCAAACATAGACTGGGAGCATTACTCTAGCTCCAACACCCTAGCCCAAAGGTTCCTAGAATTTATAAACTCAAGTGCTATGGAACAACTTGTTACCACTCCCACAAGAGGGGAAAACATACTGGACCTGATCATCGCCAACATGGGGACTCTATGCTCCAGACCAGAAGTGTATCCCTCACTGGTAAGATCAGACCATAAACTAATCTCACCGGATATTCACATCCCGACCCCACCCCCTGCCCAGAAAACCACAGTGAAAAACTTCTCTAAAGCAAATTTCACACTCCTCAAAACTGAGGTGGAATCCTTCAAAGCCCCCGGGCCTGTGGAAAATGCGGCCCAGACCGCAGAATCCTTTATAAACGCATTCTATGAACACCTTCAGGAATGCATGGATCATGCGATCCCAAATAAAACCAAGACCCAATCCTCCAAAGGCAGACGTCCTGTCTGGTGGACCCAAGCCATAAACAAAACTATACAACAGAAGGAGGAAGCTACTAAATGATAGAGCAAAATCCCAAAAAGGGAAGGCATCACTGATCAGTATTAGCAAAAAACTACGGGCACACATAAAATTGTCTAAGGCCAGCTTCGAGAGAAAAATTGCACAGGACACTAAGGATAATCACAAGGCTTTCTTTAGTTATGTTAGGAACCTGGGTGGTAATTCCCAGATATGCTCAGAATTAGTCCAAAATGACAAAAAATACACCGAAACCACAGACATTGCCAACATCCTAGCTGACAGGGTCAGCGCAAATTCCACCACTCCCACCAAAAGGGCAAATATCTATCCCAGCAGAGTGCTGCCCCTGACATCTCAGATGCTCAGGTAAGAGCCGCCTCTCCAAAGCAAAAACACAGCATCAATGGGACCAGACGGTGTCCCAGGCTGCGTCCTACATGAACTCCAAGAAGAGCTAAACCCAAACATAAAACTACTGTTCAATCTCAGCCTTACTACAGGATATGTGCCCAAAGAGTGGCGTACAGCAACAGTGGTCCCTCTTCATAAAGGTGGTGCCTCAACGGATCCTGGAAACTATCGCCCCATAAGCCTGACTAGCTTGGTCTGCAAAGCTATGGAAAGGATCATCATGGACCTCATAAATAAAGATATTGGGGACCTACAAACACTGGATCCTACCCAGTTCGGCTTTGTTAAGGGCAGATCCTGCATCGTAAACCTGGTTGATTTCTTTGAAACAGTCACCAAGGCCATTGACTAGGGGAAGGTGGTCCACACAGCCTACCTGGACCTCGCAATAGCCTTCGATACAATACCCCACTCGGGCATTATAGATAAGCTCACCAGCTTAAATATAAACCCCTATGTCACTAGATGGATTGCAAACTGGCTCAAGGACAGAACCCACATGGTTAGAATTGCTGGAGCCATGTCAGACTCCAAACCAGTTACAAGTGGTGTCCCACAAGGCTCAGTCCTTGTTCGGTATATAAGGCTCAGTCCTTGTTCGGTATATAAGGCTCAGTCCTTGTTCGGTATATATTTCTCGGAGGTACAGGCCAAGTTCGCAGATGACTGCAAACTGGGCGCCATAATCGACTCTCCTGCCGACACAAGCATCCTCCAAAAGGGCCTCATAGAAACAGACAACTGGTGCCAGAGCCATGGCCTCAAGCTAAATGCCAAAAAGTGTGTAGTCATCCCCTTTGGCAAAAACAAAGTGCCCACAAATTACCACATAGGTGGTAATCCATTAAGTACGGAAGAAGTAATTAGGGACCTGGGGACCCAAGTTGATAGCAATCTCTCATTTGACAACCACGTGGCCAAAGTGGTTAGAAAAACATTTTATATAGCCCACCTAATCATGAAGGGATTCACATCTAGATCAGGAGGTCATCGTGCCTCTTTACTCATCCCTCATCAGGCCCATAATTGAGTACAATGCCCCTTTTGGGATGTACCTTACCAGACACCTGCAGCAACTGGAAAGAACCCAAAAGTACCTCACCAAGAGGATCAAAGGGCTCAAACAGATGCCATATGCTGCCCAGTTAAAGAAACTCCAGCTCTACTCAGTGGCATACCGCCTGTTCAGAGGCGATCTGTGCCTGACGTATAAAGCCATGTCCAACCCGGAATTAATGGACATGCTGCACCTCAGAAAATCCAAATCCCATCGAGCTACGCGCTCGAGAGACTTGAACATCAGCACTGAAATAAATAGGACATGTTGGAGGGACAGATTTATAACCCAGAGGCTCCCTTCACTCTGGAATAAAATCCCAGTCCATGTTAGGCAGAGTCCCTCATTGACTCTCTTCAAGAGGAATCTTGATGAGTGGATGGGAGATCGTAGGTTTACCCCGGGTATCACTTCTGTATCACTGTTAGACAGAGGCACAGTATACTAACCTCGAAAAAGGGCATAGCAAAATAAATTTAAAATGGGTGGCGAAAGCCAAACACATTCTGGCTAGGCTTATAAATGCCCTAGGGCAGATAGCCTAGTATGAACCTATGAACCTATGAATGCTGCAAAAATTTATCATTACTGTTTACAATTTTTCTTGGATAAATAGTAAGAACTCTAACTGCATAATAAGCTGTCACTAAGAATATTAAATAGATCTTTACCATACTGCCTTATGGCATACAGTACTGTTTTTAATTTAGCTCATTGAGCTGCCTTGTAACTCAGTTACTTGTGTGCTTGGAATTTTTACATGAAATGTATGCAAACTTGAACCATTTGCATACTAAAGTTGAACTGATTTGATTCTGGAACTTGTCAGTTCTTTATACAAGTACTTGTAGTTTTCTTATTTGTAAGTTTACTTGTATGTCCTTTATACAAGTGCATGAAGTTACTTTATATAGTATACACATTTATTAATAAGAGTTTAGATAGTCTAATTTTGGAACTTTAGTTGTCAGCCCTTAATACAAGTATAACGTCGCTGAACCTGTGACTTTAATGGCACAATATTTATGATGCACTCTTTTCATGCATAGGATCTGAACTTTTGAATGTACTGTCATTTTTAAAACATAACATTGACTTTAAATTTTGCATTCTGTAAACTAGCAAAAAAAATTCATATTTGTGAATGCTTCTGGTCTCTGTCTGTATCAAGATATTATTTATGCATTGCAACACTTTACTGCCATAATACAAAGCTCGTAACAATGTCTGCTAAACAAAACAGTAACACAAAAACATTCATTTGCCAAATTTGTAATTGTAAACCCTTTATTCTGCAAATTAAATTGACTGTCATTTCTAGTATACCCTACCCAGCATAAATGTGTTTGGTTGCCCTTTTCTTCTAACTGGCCACAGCCATTATGTCTTTCTGAGCACTTCAGCTGTGTCAGCTGAACTGGAATTTATTTTATCTTTCACCCATAAATCTGCATGTTTCTGTCTTAACCTGTTTTTAAATTATGTACATTTGCACAATGTACTGCATGCACATTCTTACAAGTGTCATCTGTGTGCACTACTGTACATTCTGTAGCATTTTTGTTTATCCATAAAATCTTGTTACTGAAGTCTCAAACAATATATATCTCTGATGATATGTCCATACCTAGTACGGAGCTGTTATACTTCGAACTGTTAGCTGTTATAATTTTTGACCCTTTAAATCCTGGCAAAACTACATTTGAGTCCTCTAATAAAGGTCTACGTGTAACTGAAGTTGATTTGTCTGTATTAATCAGTACATTATTCCATACTTTTTCTGTAAACAATGAAATATTGCCATTTCTTTTAACCTTAAACAATGACAGATAAATGCTCTGGTTTGGTGCTGGACTGCCACACCCTTTATAGATAAGCTGAAAATACTTTATTATAGAACTAGCAACAACACTGACTTGAGCTATGGAATGTTTTTTGTTCTTTACTTTGCTCTAAAACAGTAGTTTGCAATGAAGTCTGTATATTATTTACTTTATTAGACTGACTAAAATCTGCACTCTCTCCCCTCAGCCATTCCTGATCCCTGCATTTTATTTGATCCAGTCAGTCTGGTAATGGGGCTGTTTGGATTTACTCTTGATCACTAGATAAGTGAACATATCTAGACAGACAGTTTACAGAGAAGACCTGAAAAATAATACTCTGATTACAAAAAATAAGCAGTAATACAGTTCAATATTCACTACTAGTAATGCAATTACTTAGTAGTAGATATACAACTGTATGCCAAATAACACATTCAAATGATCTGTCCAAAATAATTAAAACAGTTTTACAAAATAAATGTTAGTGAATTAGTGAAAATACAAAGATTTTCATTAGGGCATGTGTTAAAACGATGATAATCATGCTTTGTCACCCATAAGAAAACCTGTTAAAATGAATTGTACAATGCAAGGTCATTCACTTGTATTCTGAAATATGAAAATGGATGGAATATCTGTAAGGTAAGCATTATCCACATAAAAAAGGATTTGTTGTCTAAGCAAGCAAATCTAACAATCTGACTAACTAAATAAATAACATTATAACCATTTTCATCTAGGCACTAAATGAAAACATAATAATAATAATAATAATAGTAACGATGATAAAGACAATCTGCCCTTGTAATCATAAAGAGGAAATGGAAGTCATACTCTCTATCAAAAAGTGTACATAATTATCCTGCTTATTAACAATACTCCCAATATACAATTTATTTATTTATTTGTAATTATTAACTGGAGGAGAGCATTGATCCACATCAATGTTTTTCTGACTCTGCCCAGGCTTGCAAACTCCTGAAAAATATAACAACATTAAAACATAGCATAGATCATAAACTAGAGTAGTAAACAACGTAAAGTATTTGCAACACAGTACCAAAACAGTAAATAATAACAAAATGTTTGAAATACAGTATAAAATAGGTGTAATAGTATCCTATGAGAGAGACAGCAGATTTCAGTGACCGAGATTTAAGGCTTGAGAAAATGTCTACTATATGCAGCAATTGCCTCGTGTACACAGACAACCCTCTCCTCCTACCACCCAACACTGCAACCTGTGAGAGATGCACTTATATAGCCAAACTGGAAGCAAAGCTCTCTTCACCCAAGGCTGGACTAGACAGTCAAGAGGAGAAGGTAAACATTTGCACCACACCACACTCACCACATAGGCCCTCAAAACCTACACCACCAAAACACACACATAGAAACACAAAACACACACCTACATTCATGGAGGCTGTCAATAAAAGTCTACCCAAGCAACAGGGACCTCCAAAGCAGAAATGCAAGCAACCTCCACCCCCCAACACAACCCAAATGACACATAGCCCACAAACTCAGTGTGCCACTCAACCACAGCTCATAAGACATAACGTACCCAACTCTCTAGTCATAGGCGACTCTATAGTCAGGCACACTGATGTTCCACTCACCAGGCTAAACAAGGAGAAAGTTACAGTCAGCTGCCTGTCAGGTGCCAGGATCTGCCACATAATGCACGCACTCAGGTCACTCCACAACAAGTACAAATATGACTCTGTCATTGTCCATGATGGTGTGAATGACCTGAGACATACCTCCCTGGACTACATGAAAAGAGACATGGAGGAGCTGTCCGATCTTGTAGCCCAGGTATGTATGACCCTAGCCCTGTGTAGCATCCTGCCATCACCCAGAATGATACCACAGTACAAGGACAAAATGAGTGACTTCAACAATTGGCTAAGCTTCTGGTGTCATTTTAAGGGGATCCATTATCTGTCTGCCTGGGATGACATGATCGACAAATTACGATGCTTTGCCAGAGATGACCTGCACCTGTCGCCCGTGAGATTCCGGATACTGGCTAAGGCTCTTGCCACCCTATAGTGCCTTTTTTAGACAAGGTTCAAATGACAAATTCACCACAGTAACCGGTACAAGCAAGCAAAATCTGAGGGTAATGCTACTTAATACTAGAAGTCTAAACCTCAAAATGCACTCACTCAAAGCACTCCTTAAAATGGAGAACATCGTCATCTGTGCAGTGACAGAGACTTGGTTCAAGGCTGCAGAGAGCACCCCTGCATTACCAGGCTATAATTCATACCACACCTTTCGACCACCTAACCTGGACCAAAACACTAAAGGCAGAGGCATGTCCATATTCATTAAGGATATCCACACCACCAGGCTAGTTGCTCAGCATAATGCATCCAAGATTATCCAAGTGCAACTAACTCTGGGCAAGACCTCAATCCAAATTTTAGCTTGCTACAGATCCCCCCACCATGCCCCAGTATTTCCACTCCTCATTTCTTGATACACTGGAAAATATTAGGGTACAACCTAATACCATAGTAATGGGAGAGTTCAACTACCCCACCATTAACTGGGACAATTACTCATGCACCAACTCTTGTGCTCAACGTTTTCTGGAATTCATAAATTCCAACGCCTTGGATCAACTTATCCACACCCCCACCATGGACAGCAATATCCTTGACCTGGTCATTACCAACATGGGCAACTGGTGTTCCACACCAGAGGTCAATTCCTCGTTGGTCAGATCTGACCACAAGCTAATCACCCTAGACATCTACACCCCACCCCCCACCCCCATTAGGGAAACCACTTTAAAACATTTCTCCAAAGCCAACTTCACGCTTCTTAAGATAGAAGTGGCAAGCTTCACGACACCCATGCTGACAGACAATAGAGGTATGACTGCTGAATCCCATACAAATGCACTTTATAAGCACTTACACGAGTGCATGGATCGTGCAATCCCTAACAGAACCAATATGCTGTCCTCTAAAAAAAAGGAAGCCAATCTGGTGGTCCCCAGCCATAAACAAGCTACAACAGAAGAAAGAAACTGTTGCAAAAAAGAGTAAAATCCCATGATTGGAGGAACTCCATGGTCAGCCACAGTAAGAAGCTGAAATCCCTCATAAAATCCTGCAAAGCTAGTTACGAAAACAAAATCGCCACTGATTCTAAAGACAACCACAAAGCATTCTATAGCTATCAAGAATCTCAATGGCAACACTCAGATCTGCTCTGAGTAACAGCACAATGGCACTAAATATACAGAACCAACTGATATTGCCAACATCCTGGCAGATAGGTTCAGTGCTAACTTTACCCCTCTCTCTAAAGGGCCCATCTCTATACTGGAAGAATGCAAAGTTTCGGTAATCACGGCTGCACAGGTAAAAAATGCACTCTCCAAAGCCAAGAACACAGCATCCATGGGACCTGACAACATCCCAGGCTGCGTTCTATATGAACTACAGAATGAACTGGCACCCCACTTAAGTACCATGTTCAATCATAGCCTCACCTCAGGCTTTGTGCACACTGAATGGCGCACAGAAATGGCTATCCCACTGCACAAAGGGGTAGCCACCACAGACCCTGGGAACTACCGCCCCATTGGCCTGATGAGCCTGGTCTGCAAGACTATGGAATGTATCATCATGGAACTTATAAACAATGACATTGGTAATCTCCAAACTCTGGACCCTACCCAGTCTGGGTTTGTAAAAGGCAGATCATGTCTCCTAAATCTGATAGACTTCTTTGAAGCGGTCACCAAAGCTGTAGATGAGGGTAAGGTGGGTTCACACAGTGTATCTAGATCTCGCCAAGGCTTTCGACACCATCCCCCACTCTGGAATTATAGATAGACTCACTAAACTAGGTGTAAATCCCTATGTCACAAGATGGGTTGCCAACTGGCACACTGACAGAATCCACACTGTGAAAGTATAAGTCCAGCTTCAGACCAGTGACAAGTGGAGTACCACAGGGTTCAGTCTTAGGTCCTCTGCTGTTTGGTATCTACTTCTCTGTAGTACAGACTAACAATGTTTGCAGATGACTGCAAACTAGGAGCCATAATCAAAACTCCTAACGATGTGGACATCCTACAAAAGGGCCTCAGTGAGACAGATGCCTGATGTCAAAACCATGGCCTCAAGCTCAATGCCAAAAAGTGCATTGTAATCCCTTTTGGTAAAAACTCTGTACCGATGAACTACCACATAGGCGGTAGTCTACTTAGCACTGAAAGTGTGATGAGACCTTGGGACGCAGGTGGACAGTAGTCTCTCCTTTGATAATCACAATAGTCAGGAAATCCTTCTATGTGGCACACCTCATCACAAAAGGTTTCTCATTCAGGAAAAAAGAGGTCATTGTTCCTCTCTACTCATTAGTCATTAGACCCATTGTGCAATGCCCCTTTTGGTATGTACCTCACAAGACATCTACAGCAACTGGAAAGACCGCAGAAATACCTCACAAAGAGGATTGCTAGCCTCTAACAGATGCCCTACGCAGACCGTCTCATAAAACTCCAGCTTTACTCTGTCGCATATCACCTACTCGGAGGCAATCTCTGCCTAACATACAAAGCCATGTCAAACTCAGAGCTGTTGGACATGCTCCATTTAAATAAATCCCAATCTCTCTGAGCTACCTGCTTTAGGGACCTAAACCTTGTCACCACAATAAACAGAACATGCTGGAGGGATAGATTCCTGTCCCAGAGACTTCCCATACTCTGAAACAAACTACCTATCTATATCAAACAAAGCTCCTCATTAGCACTCTTCAAGAAAAATCTTGATGATTGGATGGGAGATAGGAAGTTCACCCCGGGGATCACTTCTGTGTCTCTGCTTGACAGGGGCACAGGAAAATAATTTTCTTGGGTGGCAAAAGCCAGGGTACCGTTTAACTAGGCTTATATAGGCCCTAGGGCCAATAGCCTAGTACCTACCAATCAACCTATGAACCTATATGGAGAAGACTTGTATTCAGGTAATAAGTTGTACACCTGAGGATTCGATTGAGAAGTAAAAATTCTTCAGTATTACATCCTTTTGAAGAATGAAGGAGAGTCGGGTTTATTGTGAGCATTTAGTTTTAAATCTGTGTGATTACTGTTGATAAACTGAGTTTTGGAGAAGGGAATGAAGTAGTTAGAAGTTATGCCGGTTAATCATCCTAGAACCATTTTGCATTGGTCTGTTTTAAACAGATGGTTATCAGTTTGTTTGAAAAATAGGATATGTTTTTTGAAACAGCAGTAGTAGCAGCAGACACTCACTGAATGCAGCATACAGGTGTCCTTGTGTGCACTGCAGATATCTGCACAGTACAATTTTAAGTTGTCTTGTGTACTGTAAGATGCTTACCTCGTATATCTTTAAGTTGCCATGAGTACTATAGGATGTGGCATAGTCCATCTTTAATTCATCACGAATACTACAGGATGTCTACACAGCATACCTTTAATTGTATAATTTCAAAGGTAATGCCCCTTTTGTGTCACTGACCCACCCACATATGATCAGTGTGTTACCACAGGTGCTCATGAGGCCCAAAACATCACAATATAAACCCCAACATGTGCATAAAGCATCATTGCTGTACAAAACAAATCTGAAACTCACTATACTTTTGTGAAAGAAGAAAATAGCAGTAGTGCCTATGTGAGGTAGGCTGTACCTTTTATTAAGTATTGCTTTTGTTTCACTGTCATCCAGATGTTTTCCTTGTAGAAATATTGTGGGAAATGTGTGTTTTGAAAGTCTTGTTATCCTCTCTAACCTACTGAGACATCAGTAAGTGAAAGCAAGGCAGGTGTTAGAAGTCTAATGGGAATGGTAACTGCAGACAGTCCTTTTAAGGAGTATGTAAGTCAACATTTAAAGGCACTATGAGTTTGTAAAGTGACATTGTACTGTGTAGAAAAAGATCTTTGTGCATGTGAAAGGAATGTGATGTGTTGTAGAACTGCTACTGCTGAAAGTATAGATGAGAACAAGGTAAGTTAACAAGTATTACCAAACACTGTATTGTTCTGTATAGCCTTGCCTGCTGAATACTTTTTTTAATTTAGTGTGTGTGTGTGTGTGTGTGTGTGTGTCAGTGTGTGTCATAGCTGGATATGCTTTGCAGGTTACATGATGGTGCATATCAGGAGACTGTATATTACGTCTAATTCCAGTGAGGCCTAGTGGGTTCCATGATGGCTTTGCCTGAAGCATACTGGGTATACTGGAGAGGGATACCTACTTGTTTGTACTTTGTGCACTATGTTGTTGCGGGTGGGGGATTTGGGGTTGTTATTGGGAGTGGGACGATGGTTGTGCTGTTTATTCAGGTGTGCTAGTCTGTCAACCTGTTATGTATACATAATGGCATAACAGCCATTTGTTCTTCCTAGAGGTCATCACCTTAGTGAATATAAATGTGTAGAGAATCCAAGGACACTTTGTCGCATCTTTTCAGTATCTCTTAGCATTTCAGCTGTGATATTAACAGCTGAACTACTTATGCTAAAAAGAAATAAATCACTTACAGGTAGAAACTTCATTTGATAATTACATAAAAGGTTAAAGAAAACAATGATAACTGCTGCTAAGAAAATATACAAAATTAGCCAAAAACTCACAAGGTTAGACAAGAGAGTAAGAATGAAGAGTTCACAGAGAAAGAGTAATTCATATAAATCTTACTTTTGTAATTGAGAGAAGCCAACAAACGTAACTTTCATATGGGCAGCACAAGCAATGCACAAGAAAAGCAGAAAAGGGAAAGCAGTTAAGATTAAAAAGAGGGGGGTTTCTAGCATGAAGATCACTTTAAATAACTGTACCGCAATCTTTCCCAAACCAGCCTCAGACAGAGAAAACACTTACTTCTACCTAAAACATGGTAAGCTACTAGGATACATACTACAGGCTACACGAATAACATCCAGCTAATTAGTGGGAGGAGCTGAGAAATAGCACTCCTCATTTAACTACAAATATTTTGTGGTATCTTTATTTAGCAGTAGTGCTTGTTTGACTTGCTGTTCACTGCCAGAATATTGTTGATCTCTGTCTGCATTTGATTTTTTCCAGTCAACTTCCTTGCTGCTGTTGCACTGATAACTTGGTGGCTTTTGAGTTTGTCCGCCATACTGTAAATCTGATTGTGGACAGTCCTCCCATTCTCATTTTATCAGTTCATTCTACTGAGCACTGAGAGATCAGCTGGGAAGACCCTCCCCCTTACTCTGTTAAATTGGAATTATCTTCTATTTCCTACCTTCCCACTTAGTTAAAAAATGCACTTTGTTCAGCTGCTTTAACTGTATTTGTGCTTTTTCCTACTTGATTTAGATTTTTGCTGCACATTCTTGAAGTGTTGAGTTCCATTTAATCTGCTGCATTTATTGCTGCTTTTTAGTAGCCTGATTTGCATTTTAACCATTGTTTTAAGCCTCTTACTTTTAATTTAAGCAGTTGAGCTTCAAACTAGTTATCTTACATAAGGAAGATTTGTGGTCTACACTCTTGTGGCATGAGCAGTAGCTTATTCCCTTCTGAGTTGGGAATTGCTGGTTAAAGGCTTATTGTGTCTGTTATTCGAAAAGTGTCTTAGTTCTGGTTTAAATACTTGAGCTCTAGGTCAATTATTTTAAATTAAGAAGGTTTATGGTCTACAATCTTGTGAGAGGAGGAGGTAGCTTCCACCCTTCTGAACTGGGAAATGCTGGTGAAGGCTTATTGTGCCTGTTATTGTAATTTCCTTTGTTCTGATTTAAGCAATTGGGCTCCAGACCAGTTATTTTACATTAGGAAAGCTTGTGGTCTACCTTCTTGTGGAATTACTGTCTAGACGGACCTTTTTAACTACTAGAGCATCTAGGTTACGCATAGCTGACTGTTGATTATCAAGTTAGTTGTCTTACTGACCTATATAATATTTAAGTGTCACTCACTCTTCCTAGTAGATCAGTAGGCATGGATATGCACTTACTGACTCTCTCTGTAGCCAGTCTGGTTGAGACGGGTATTTTGAGGCATTGTAGCAATTGCCTCATGTACACCATCAACCAACTTATTCTTAATAAAACAGATGAAGTATAAAAGAGGTGTAAATACACTTTAACACTGGAGGAAAAACTCTTTCATACAACCAAGAATGATGGCACATTACTAACAGAAAATGATTGATTTTAACAGTTGGCTTAGCTTCTGGTGTCACTCCAAGGGGGTACAATATTTGACAGCCTGGGAAGACATGGTTGACAGATTAGATTCTGGTGTCAGTCCAAATGGTACAGTATTTGACAGCCTGGGAGGACATGGTTGACAAACCATGCTGCTTTGCCAAGGATGGTCTGCACTTACCCCCCTAGGTTTTTGGATATTTGCAAAGACCTTTCCACCTCCATAGTGCCTTTTTAGGCAATGCCCACCTGATAAACCTTTCAACTTAACTGAACCTATGAAGGAATATCTGAAGGTGATAATTCCCAATGCTAGAAGTCTTAACAAAAAAACTGCACCCCCTGCAAACCTTCCTGACCCTATAGAGTATAGACATCTGTGTAGTAACAGAAACATGGTTTAAAGTGGCAGAGAGTACCTCGGCTGTGTAACTTTATAATGCTTTTCACACCTTTAGACTAGTTACTGCACATCAGGGAGCTAAAGGAGCTGGAGTCTCACTGTATTTTAAAGCCAACCTCACATTAGACTAGTTAAACTGCATGACCCAATGGTACTCATACATGTGCAACTCATAAACAGGGTCTCATCCCGTAACCTTGCAACCTATAGGTCCCCTTTCATGTCCCAGGAAACGCATAATACCTGTCTCAGTGTACTAGACTCCCGCACCTTTCAACCCAATACAATATTCATGGGAGATCTCAATTATCCCTGTATAGATTAGGAATTGTACACCACTTCTATTGCACAAGCCCAGTGATTCCTAAACTACATTGTTGACCTTGTATTCAAGAACACGGGGTGGGGGGGCTGATGTTCCTTACCTAATATAATGTCTTTACTAGTCAGATCTGACCATAAGGCAGTATTACTTGGAATAAAAATTAAATATGGGGAATCCATTGAAACCAAAAACCTTTAGCAACTATTCCAGGGCTAACTTATCTCTAATAAGCAATACCTTGGCTAATTTCGAAGCACCCCCAATCACAGTAAGCACTGTAGCTTATGCTGAGCTATTTACAAAATCTTTGTACAGCTATATTGATAGCTGTATAGAGTGAAATGTGCCAACTCATTAAGAATAAGACAAACTCAAAAGACAAGTGGCCCTGGTGAAATCACAATACCAATCAGTTAAACAACAAAAGAAAAAAAAAAGAAAAAAATCTTGGCCAAGCATAGGTGGGACAAAGCCATACATATTAACCCCTCACTCAACCAATCTAAACAGGCAGCTAAGAGGGTTAATTAATACTTCAAATGCTAAATTTGAAGAAAAAATAGATTCTCATCAAATGGTACCATATCCATGGTCTTAAACACAATGCTACAAAATGCATAATTGTACCCTTTGGGAAGTCAATCATCCCAGCTAATTACCATATTGATAAAGCACCTATAAGAGTCGACCCAGTGGTCAGGGATCTGGGTATGCATGTAGATGGTAGCTTTACCTTCGACCACCATGTGGCCACAGTGGCGAGGACATAACACAAGCACTCGGGTCACTCCAAGGCAAGTACAAATATGACTCAGTCATTGTCCATGCTGGTGTGAATGACCTGAGACGTACCTCCCTGTACTACATGAAAAGAGACATAGAGGAGCTCTCTGAGCATGTAGCCCAGGCTGGTATGACCCTGACCTTGAGTAGCATCTTACCCTCACCAAGAATGATGCCACAGTATGAAGACAAGATGATCAATTTCAACAATTGGCTTAAGTATTGGTGTCATTCAAAGGGGATCCAATGCCTATCAGCTTGGGATGATATGCACGACAAGCCACGATGCTTTGCTAGGGACGGCTTGCACCTGTCACCCCTGGGCTTTCGGATATTGGCAAAGGCTCTTGCTACCCCCATAGTGCCTTTTTTAGGCAAGGCTCAAAAGACAAACCCACCTCCATAGGCATCACAAGGGATAAGAAACTAAGAGTAATGCTGCTCAACGCTAGAAGTCTAAACCTCAAGATGCACGCACTCGAAACTCTCCTTAGCATGGAGAACATCGATATCTGTGCAGTAACAGAAACCTGGTTCAGGGGTCCCGAGAGCACCCCAGCACTACCAGGTTATACCTCATACCATGCTTTTCGGCCCCAAAACTTGGACCGAACCACAAAAGGAGGGGAAGTATCGATATTCATCAAAGATACCCACACCTCCAGGTTGGTGGCAAAGCACGAAGCATCAGAGACTATCCATGTGCAACTAACAGTGGGTAAAACTGCCTTCCAGTTTATAGCCTGCTACAGACCACCCTCCCAAACCCAGGAACCCCACTCGGCCTTCCTGAGAACACTGGAAAATATGAAGGTCTCTCCGAACACCATTATATTGGGCGACTTCAACTACCCAAACATAGATTGGGAGCATTACTCTAGCTCCAACACCCTTGCCCAAAGGTTCCTAGAATTCATAAACTCAAATGCTATGGAACAACTTGTTACCACTCCCACAAGAGGGGAAAACATACTGGACCTGATCATCACCAACATGGGGACTCTATGCTCCAGACCAGAAGTGTATCCTCACTGGTAAGATCAGACCATAAACTGATCTCACTGGATATTCACATCCTGATCCCACCCCCTGCCCAGAAAACCACAGTGAAAAACTTCTCTAAAGCAAATTTCACACTCCTCAAAACCGAGGTGGAATCCTTCAAAGCCCCGGGCCTGTGGAAAATACAGCCCAGACCGCAGAATCCTTTATAAATGCATTCTATGAACACCTTCAGGACTGCATGGATCATGCAATCCCAAATAAAACCAAGACCCAATCCTCCAAAGGCAGACGACCTGTCTGGTGGACCCCAGCCATAAACAAACTATACAATAGAAGGAGGAAGCTACTACATGATAGAGCAAAATCCCAAAAGGGAAGGCATCTCTGATCAGTATTAGCAAAAACTAAGGGCACTCATAAAATCGCCAAAGGCCAGCTTCGAGAGAAAAATTGCACAGGACACTAAGGATAATCACAAGGCTTTCTTTAGTTATGTTAGGAACCTGGGTGGGAATTCCCAGATATGCTCAGAATTAGTCCAAAATGACAAAAATACACTGATCCCACAGACATTGCCAACATCCTAGCTGACAGGTTCAGCGCAAACTTCTCCCCTCCCCACCAAAAGGGCAAATATCTATCCCAGCAGAGTGCTGCCCCCCTGACATCTCAGATGCTCAAGTGGGAGCCGCCCTCTCCAAAGCAAAAAACACAGCATCAATGGGACCAGACGGTGTCCCAGGCTGCGTCCTACATGAACTCCAAGAAGAGCTAAACCCAAACATAAAACTACTGTTCAATCTCAGCCTTACTACAGGATATGTACCCAAAGAGTGGTGTACAGCAACAGTGGTCCCTCTCCACAAAGGTGGTGCCTCAACGGACCCTGGAAACTATCGCCCCATAAGCCTGACTAGCTTGGTCTTCAAAGCTATGGAAAGGATCATCATGGACCTCATAATTAAAGATATTGGGGACGTACAGACACTGGATCCTACCCAGTTTGGCTTTGTTAAGGGCAGATCCTGCCTCTTAAACCTGGTTGACTTCTTTGAAACAGTCACCAAGGCCATTGACGAAGGGAAGGTGGTCCACACAGCCTATCTGGACCTCGCAAAAGCCTTCGATACAATACCCCACTCGGGCATTATAGATAAGCTCACCAGCTTAAATATAAACCCCTATGTCACTAGATGGGTTGCAAACTGGCTCAAGGACAGAACCCACATGGTTAGAATTGCTGGAGCCATGTCAGACTCCAAACCAGTTACAAGTGGCGTCCCACAAGGCTCAGTCCTGGGACCTCTCTTGTTTGGTATATATTTCTCGGAGGTACAGGCCAACACGGAAGGACTGTGGCTGACCAAGTTCGCAGATGACTGCAAACTGGGCGCCATAATCGACTCTCCATACGACACAAGCATCCTCCAAAAGGGCCTCGTAGAAACAGACAACTGGTGCCAGAGCCATGGCCTCAAGCTAAACGCCAAAAAGTGTATAGTCATCCCCTTTGGCAAAAACAGTGCCCACAAATTACCACATAGGTGGTAATCCATTAAGTACAGAAGAAGTAATTAGGGACCTGGGGACCCAAGTTGATAGCAATCTCTCATTTGACAACCACGATGCCAAAGTTGTTAGAAAAACATTTTATATAGCCCACCTAATCATGAAGGGATTCACATCTAGATTAGGGGAGGTCATCGTGCCTCTTTACTCATCCCTCATCAGGCCCATAATTGAGTACAATGCCCCTTTTGGGATGTACCTTACCAAACACCTGCAGCAACTGGAAAGACCCCAAAAGTACCTCACCAAGAGGATCAAAGGGCTCAAACAGATGCCATATGCTGCCCGGTTAAAGAAACTCCAGCTCTACTCAGTGGCATACCGCCTGCTCAGAGGTGACCTGTGCCTGACGTATAAGACCATGTCCAACCCGGAATTAAGGGACATGCTGCACCTCAAAAAATCCAAATCCCGTCGAGCTACACGCTCGAGAGAATTGAACCTCAGCACTGAAATAAATAGGACATGCTGGAGGGACAGATTCATAACCCAGAGGCTCCCTTCACTCTGGAATAAAATCCCAGGCCAGGTTAGGCAGAGTCCCTCATTGACTCTTTTCAAGAGGAATCTTGATGAGTGGATGGGAGATCGTAGGTTTACCCCGGGTATCACTTCTGTGTCACTGTTAGACAGAGGCACAGTATACTAACCTCGAAAAAGGGCATAGCAACATTAATTTAAAATGGGTGGCGAAAGCCAAACATACTCTGGCTAGGCTTATAAATGCCCTAGGGCAGATAGCCTAGTATGAACCTATGAACCTATGAATCATTGTATTTATTTATTTTTTATTTATTTATTTTGTTTACCAGGATAGTCCGACTGGGTCAAAGAACCTGTTTTCAGTGGAGGCCTGGGGAGAAAAGCTCCACATATAGAAATGCATAACAGAACAAAGAAATTACAGCTGTTACATACATAAAATGCAATATACAGCATTAGTAACAAGCACAAAAAAAGAAGTATTAGAATCTAAGAATAAACCTGCAGGATAGTTAAGGTACTTAGAAATGATATGCTGATAAAATTTATAAAACATATTACAGAGAGTTTTATACTTGAGAAGGTTTCTAGCAGCAGTAGCCAACATATTACAGAGAGTTTTATACTGAAAAGGTTTTTAGCAGCAGTAGCCAGGAGTAGTACATGTAGAAAGCTAAAAATCAGTGAGGATGTTTCTAAACCATTGTTTGAACTCTTTACAATTAATAGTTGTTCTAATGTTTAATGGATGAGAGTTCCAATTTTTTGCTACATGGTGGGATTATTGGGAGTCATCAGCAATGTTTGTTGATATTGTTGATCAAAGGGAATGGCTGGTTGAATAGGTTTGGAGAATGTTTTGTAGTGCAGGTGTTATCTCAGCCTGATGCATTATATTGTGAGCCATGGTTAAACTGGTTGTACAAAAGTTGTGGGAGTTCTAGCCAGGACAATTTTTTAATGTGTCACAGTGGTGTATATGATTTGGGGAGTTACAAGCAAATTTGGCTATTTTTAACATTGCTCTAGGTTCTTTAGATGTTTTTTTTTAGTTTAATAAGGATTGGAGAAGCATATAGGAGTGTTGATAAAAGATGAGTTCTGGCAATAGCTATCCTTGAGGTGTTGGTTAGAATTTTTTTATATTTCTGTGTAAAGTACTCTTTTTTTTTTTTGTGTGTGTGTGTGAACTTTCTTAATAGTTTGTGAGGCATGAAAGTCGAATCTTAGGTTGTTGTCTATGGCGATGCCTAGCTGTTTGATTTGTGTGTCAGGAGTGATTACAGTGCTATTACTGGCAGTGATGAAGAAAGTGGTGGTGGGGGAGGCTCTGGAGGGTTGGAAGACCATGAGTTTTTTTTTTGGGGGGGGGGGGGTGCTGAGTACGAGCTGTGATTCTGATATCCAAGATTGTATTCCAGAGAAGGACTTTTATGTGATTTGCTGGAGTTGTTGAAGTGTTGGAGCATGGCATATAAGGGTACAGTCTGCATACCGGACAATAGTTGTTAGTGGACTGGCAGTGTTATGATCATTAGTGAAAATGCTGAATAGAAGTGGGCCAAGAATTGAACCTTGTGGTACTCCTAGTGACTGGGAGAAGGGTGGAGAGGATATGATGCCATATTACTGCTTGTTGGAGTTCTTTTAGGTAACTTTGGGAAAACATGACAGAAGGATGTAGCTTCAGATTACAGAAAACATTTAAGTTTGTTGTTTGAGATCGTATCAAAGGCCTTGGACATGTCTAGGAAGACTACAGAGACAAACTAACCCTCATTACAGAGTTTATTGATGGTATTGGAAAAGCTGGTCCAAAGAGGTCATTATCCTACTGCACACTACCATCATAGAGTACAGTGCTGTTTTTGGTATATATCTGACCTGGCATATACAGCAACTGGAGCGACCTTGGAGATTCCTTACAAAAACAAGACAAGGTGTAACAAACTTAACGCCCTAGCAAGCTTTCTAAACTCATGCATATTATTGATGTAGTCCCTTATTTTCTCTTTACCACTCTGCAATTGCACCTCTTCTTTTTCTGTGAAATTCCTCCTATTCTGTAGTACTTCAGCCTTTGTCAGTTCCTCTAAGTAATTCTTTTTCCTTCTTAACCATATCTCTTTTTCCTTTATTTCCATCCTATTTTTAAACTCTGCTGTTATTTTATCCCAGTCCCTAGCTATATTTGTAGAAGAAATTTCTATCTTCTCTAATAACTCCCAAATAATTTCCTCTACCCATTCCTTAAATGCCTCTCTTTTTAACATATAGGTGAGAAAGTCCCACAGTCTCGTTTTTATTTCATTACCATACTTTTTTATTTAGTTATTATTGGCATGTGATCTGCAATAGTTATTGGATGCATGTCAAAACTTCCAACTAAATGCACATATTTCTGTGAAATATAATTTCTTTTTAGCATAAGCCCAGTTTTTGTACCTTGGGGAATAAGATGCAAATTCTCTCTGAACTCTTCCATACAAAATATTTTCATAAATTTCTTCAAAAATCTGCACTCTTTTGTTATATTTTCCCTTCTTGGCTGTCAAGGTACATCATCACTGTTGTAAATCAAATTCCAGTCCCACCATTAAGGAATATTGCTTGCTGAAAGCTGATTATTTCTGCCAGAATTTTCTTAAGTTCCATTGTAGCAGTTTTATGTGAAATATAAATACACGCCAGAGTAATCCTTCTCCCTTGTCAGTAGCCCCTTATTACTACAAACCTACCATTATTATGTTTTCCTCCTGTTCTATCACTACTGGAGCTCTTATTGCAATTAATATAAGTACTGTCCTTTTCTTTGTCCCAGGTATTCCACTGAATAACCATCCTGAAATCCTTTCTTTATCAAATTGTCATGATGTTATTTCCAAGTATGTCTCCTGAAGCATAGCTGGTTGTACTCTGCATTTTTTAATATTGTTCACTATTCTTTCTCATTTGTATGTCTGTGAGACCATTCACATATAAAGATAACATTGAACGTGCCATTATGAGAATAGGTTATTATTCCCACCTGTTATAAATGTCTAGTTTCAGCTTTTTTTTTTTACATGCATGCACCAGTCATATCTCTCAATGGTCCCTGATTTTGAATCAAATTTTTTCTCTGTCCCTCTTAATCCTTCCTAAAATCGATGACTTTTGGACAAAAGGTAGTGAATTGTACTTAATAAGTAATGACAATAAATAAGAGTTTTGGATTTCTTTTACTTCAGAACCTGTATATTAATTTACATTCTTTTGTTCTGTCAGTGTCTCAAGTTAATAGCACTAATACTTTCAAAGTGTTGCTGATTGTCCCTGATTATTTGTGGATTTGTCCCTGATTGGTTGAGAGTTATGGCACTAATGTTTGGAAAGTTGATCTTTTATACAGTTATTTCTTGACATATCAATTTAAACCTATTTCGCATCTTACATTTTTTCTTGTTTTAATGAAAATCCTCAACCCCCCAAACATATTAACTTAATACTAGCATACAAAATTATGTACATGTTCAAATAATGAAGTTTAACCCTCCTAATGGGAGCAATTGTCCCAGATCACACTCACATGCTTGAATTAACCTATAGTGAACCTTTTCCATGCTACGATGCATGATGCAGCCTATGCTTCTACTTCCACTTAGTGATGTCTGTTTTTGTCTTATATTTATTCCTCTCCCAAATAAAGAAAACAATGTGAATGCTTTCAAAAGACATTATGTCCTACCATTGAAAGAAAGAAGCTTTTTGTTTTTATTGCTTCATCAGATTATCTCCATAGTAACAAGAGACCCAGATACATAATTTTGTTCCACTGCAGATATTACACTGTAGACATTTATGTGCTAGAGGGTAACATTATTCAGTATTCATTATATTCAATCTTCTTTTATGTATTTGTTTCCCCTTAAAACTTGTTATTAAATCAAGAAAAGTTCTTTAATCCAGCCATTCCCATATTCAAAAATAAAAAAAGGCTTATCAGTTTTACTTTTGTCATGCTCATTTGTCCAGGCTTTCTTCTGTTTTTATATTGCAGTGCCTACATTTCTTAAAACTTAACAAGAACAAAAAAAGAAAGAAAGAAAGAAGAAAAAAGGGGCATCTGTTTACTTTAACATCCTCATTACACACAAAGTCAATTGAAAAAAGCTTTACATTAAGCATGCATTATACACCATGTATTGTACAAATACTGTTAAGAACAAAGTTTTGTTCTACTTACAGTTAACTCTTTCCTTCCTGTTCCCCTTGCCTAGATCATTTTCCAAAATGTAATGATATGAAATAGGGCATATGCTTTGGAGTCCCCTACAAGTTTAGCAAAGTAAAAAAAAATCAAATATTTTTAGTTTTTCCTGTTCTGTCATACTTCACAAATGTAATTAACGCTTTGTAATCCAGCTTGTGTTCAATTTCTGAGTTGCTGGTTTTCTTCCTGTTGATCACCATTTCCCAAGTCCAGTTGCTGGTTCATTTCCGAAGCACTTGTTGTTCTAGTCAGCTCTTATGCTTTTCTCTCTCTCTCTCAAGCATTTTCATTTGGAACATTGGAAAAGGTTTCACTAGCATAAGTATCTCAATGGGCTTTATTATCAGAAGAGTAAGAAGTAGAATCCCCTTCTGTTTGATAACTCACTTTTTGTTGGACAAACTTCTGTATTTCCCCCCTTAGCATATTCTGTATGAAAGAATGATTTTGACCCTCCAGGAAACAATATTTTGAAAATAGCTAGATACAGCTGCTTGAATCTCACATCTGATTCTCAACATTCCCTGATCGCTAGAAGAAATGTACTCCTCTTCAGCCTGGTGTACAGTAAGTAATCATTTTCCACAAATGTTGTACTGTCTACCACTTTTAGTACTTTATCCTTCTGCCACAGTATTGTCAGAATCAACACCTTTTCCTGGTCGAATTGTATTTTTAGTATTGAAGGTCTGGGTTGCTTTCCCACGGCCAGGTTTGGAGCATACACACAATGTGCCCTTTTAGTTAACAACTCGTGCTGTGAAATACCAGTCCATTTGCTTATTTGTGCTGCATAAAATTAATGCAGCCAATTACTTCCAGTTTCTCTGGTACAGAAGAAAATCTTAGGTTTTCCCTGTGTGTTGTGTCCTCTAATCTGCCATTTTTTTGAAACATCTTTTCCTGAGCAGTCTCACTTAGACAACCTTTTCTTGATGTGGACCTCTGTTTTTTGCAGATGTTCTTCCTGTTTCACTGTTGCAGTCATTACATTTGGGTAATCTGCTGGCAGGTTGCCCTCAGTTGGCCTGATTAACAAAGTCTTGGGTCCTGCTTTGGTTGCTGTCCCTTCTTCCATGACATCAGGTCGTCAGGTGTATAAAACATGCAGCTGACGCCATTACATCAGTCTTTCTTGCCATGCGGTGCCCGAAGCAGAAGCAGTTTGCAAGTACCAGTCGGCCGACACCTGAAATTGTCGTTTTCGAGTTTCAGAACCGAAGTCTTCAACTTAAAGCTAAGTACCCCGTTGGGGAAACTTTTTCTTGCTCCTTACCAATGTCAGTAAAAGTTAATAATTGCATTACTTGTGGAAAGCAAATACCTCATAAAGATTTTCATTCGTACTGTATTCCTTACCTAGGCCCTGACCATGACGTACCTTGCTGTCGGTTTTGTGCTTTATTTAATCAGCACACTATCCGTCGTCGGTGCATTTTTGCCTCTAAATATTTCGGTTCTCAGTTTAATTATCCAGAAATGTCATTGGTTAGCCATCCGACTACCGGGATTCTGAAAAAACGCAAAGATAAAGACAGAGACAGGCCGCCGTGGTCCAAAACTGACGACGACGCTTCTCCTAAGCCAGTCGCCAGTTTGCTGGTACTCAGTGAGTCGGTTTCTCAGCCCCTGATACCCACTACTTCTGATTCGCAGGCCTCTACTGAGACCCATTCGGAGTCTTGTATGCCGTGAGATACTTTACCTATGGAACCCGCGGATGTCTCTACCTTGGATGGGTCTGGAGCCGCTGTTCAGGCACCGGCTTCCGAGGTTGTATTCAGGCCTACAGACTTGCATATTAAGTCGACACTGCCTTCATTACTAAGGCCTAAATCTCGAACCATGTCTAAAAAACCGAAGCCCAGGCCACATGTTCAGGCCCCTATGCCTAAAAAACAAGTGATAAAAATGGCTGAAGATCTAATTACTCTAATCAGGGGTAGTCAACCCCCCCCCCCCCAAGATGCCTAGGCCTGCGCTTGATTATGAATCTTCTGATCAGGATTCTGTTTCTTCTGTCTTTTCTAATGACCTGGATTTGTCCATGCCTACTTCTGAGGATTCTATTCCCTCTGCTTCCCCTCCTGAGGATTTTTCTTTTGGGGAAACTTTACATACTTTAAGGGAGCATTTTCACTGAGAAAGCCAGGAATTTTCTGATTCAAAAAAGAGGCTTAGGGATAGGCCTTTGGCTATACCTCCTGTACTAGACATTGTTGATTATGTGTTTTCAGAATCCAGTTTGCCCCCCTGATTCCCTGCCTCCTGCTCCTAGTAAACCTGACAGATACTACAAGGTTCCTGAGTCCCACAAGTTCCTTTTCAAAAATCCTGTTGCAGATCCAGAAACCATTTCTCAAGGGCCCAAGGGCATTAAGGCTACTACTGCTAAAAATCCTACCCCTTCTGATAGAGATTCCAGGGCGCTGGATAGATGGGGTAAAAAGGTTTATACTTCTGCAACCTTGGCAATCAGAGCTTTAAACTGCCAATTTCATATGTTAAAATATCAACAGCATATTATTGGACTGCTTAAACAGAAAATTATGTTGATTCCTGACTGTGTGGAAAATAAATATTTACAGGATTTAATGCATTCTGCTGAACAAGTTGGAAAACATACTCTGCAATGTGGTTTTGATTCTTTAGAGGCCTCTTGCAGGGCTGCTGTTACTGGGTCTGTGCTTAGAAGGCATGCTTGGATTAAGGAGCAATCTTTGCCTGATCATGTTAAAGCTAAATTGTTGGATGCTCCTTTAAATCAGGACCGCCTGTTTGGCAATAAGGCTGAAGAAGTTCTTAAAAAGATGAAAGATAAAGCTAAATCTATGCTAACTGTTAAAGATTTTTTACAAGTGCAACCTTCAAAATTTGGTAGGCACTGGCCTACTAAGAATTGGTCCTTTTCAGCCCCTTCCAGATCCTCTCAAGTCAAACCCAGACACACCAAAAACCCCAGGTTTCAGTTCCAGGGGACTCTCAGAAGTAAGCAGTGGGGGACCTCCACTTCCAAATCTGGAAATAGCAAGACACCCCCCTATGGTAAACAGTCTCAATGACTTCCTTTTAAAACTCCCAAGCACTTATCTTTTAACCACCTCTTTGGGGGGAAAGATTGCTCTTCATGCAAAGAACTGGGAACTCATAACCCAGGACAAATGGGTTTTAAATATAGTGTCCCAGGGAGACAGATTTCATTTCCACACATTGCCAACACCCAAATGGGTGGCCAGACCTGCCCCCAAATCGGTGGGCTGAAAAACAAGTACTTTCCCTCTTAAGGATGGGGGCTATTCAACTGGTACCAGAAGAGGAAAATGGACAAGGTTTATATTCCAGGCTTTTTCTGGTACCCAGAGAAGACAAATCATGACATCAAATCCTGGACCTGTCTGCTCTAAACACCTTTCTGGACATTCCAAAATTCAAGATGCTGACTCTTCACCAGTTACTTCCTATGCTAGGCAAAGATGCCTGGTTGGCAACTCTAGATTTAAAAGAGGCATACCTGCACATCCCAATCAGGGAATCTTGCAGAAGATGCCTTAGCTTCAAAGCAGGCTACTTGCATTATCAGTTCTCTGCACTGCCCTTTGGCTTGTCTACTACGCCCAGGGTATTCACAAAGTGTCTAGCTCCAGTGATTGCATTTTGCAGGCAAAGAAATATTCAAATATATCCATACCTGGACGATTGTCTAATTCAGGCAGAAAACCAGGGCATACTCTTAAATCATCTGGCCTTTGTAAAAAGGGTTCTAACTTGTCTGGGGTACACCATAAACAAAAAGAAATCACAATTGGTACCCCGTCAGCAGATTACATTCCTGGGTGCAAGCTTGAATACAACTGCCCAAATGGCTTTCCGCATGCCAGAGAAGCATATTCATTTGGTAACTTACTTCAAACAAGTGGCAACAAAAACCCTGCTATCTGCAAGACAAATACTGCAAGCATTGGGGTTCATGGCCTCCTGCATTCTTCTAATTCCATATGTAAGACTGCGTATGAGGAAACTACAGTGGTATCTAAATAGTCTATGCAGTCAACATTGTCACAGCCTGGAAACAATGATTAATGTCATACCTTGCCTACGCTTGGAGTTCCTGTGGTGGGCAGAGGCCTGCCACCAAAACAAGGGACTACCATTCACACTACCCCCTGCCACCCAAACCCTAACTACAGATGCATCAGACTATGCATGGGGGGCTCATCTGGCAGGGAAGTGCATTCAGGGCAAATGGAACCCAAATCAAATGCACCTACATATCAATCAAAAAGAAATGTTAGCTGTACAGAATGCTCTGACTGCCTTCAAGGACTACATTCTTCCAGGACAACTAATGGTAAGGACGGACAACACCACGGTTATGTGGTACATAAACAAGCAGGAGGGTACACATTTCTACCCTCTCTGCAGACTAGCCATGGCATCGTGGAACACAGCCTTGAGCTACCAAGTGCACCTACAAGCTCAATTCCTGCCAGGAAAATTAAATACAGTGGAAGACGGACTAAGCAGAAACCTCATGGACCCACACAAGTGGAAACTGGAACCATGGATTTTCAACATGTTAACAAGCGAATGGGGGAGCCCAGACAAAGATCTATTTGCCTCCCCCCAGAACTACCAGTTGGACAAGTTTTGCACAAGGACTCCCCACAAACAAGCCTGGAAAGTGGATGCTCTGTCCTTCAGCTGGAAAAACCAGGCTACTCCTTTCCCCCTCTGCCTCTGTTTCCAAAGTTCTAATAAAAGTCAAACAGGAAAAACCAAGGATGATTGTAATTGCTCCAGACTGGCCGCGCCAACACTGGTACCACCTCATGCGCAGTGTGTAGCAAATATCTCCATGACACCTGCCTCAGACCCCTTTCCTGCTGTCTCAGCAGGAGATCCAAATTCTGCACCCTCAGCTTCCAACATTGAACCTTGCAGCCTGGCTAGTCACATAAATTCATCCCTATCGTCCCTCAGCAAACCTGTGATGGATGTCATCTTGGAAGCAAGGAGACCTAGTACTAGAAAATCTTATGCTGACAATTGGAAAAGATTCTATGCCTGGAACCAGTCTTTAGGGATGAGCACAGCAGCACCCAGTTCACCTCAGATTTTGCAATACTTAACTGAGATGCTTCACAAGGGTCTGTCTTTTTCCTCCATTAAAATCCACGCCTCAGCTATTTCAGCTCACTATAACACAGAACCACCCCTCTTCTCTCATCCTCTCCTCAAGCAGTATCTCAGAGGGGCAAAAAACTTGAGACCACCTCATGCGCAGTGTGTAGCAAATATCTCCATGACACCTGCCTCAGACCCCTTTCCTGCTGTCTCAGCAGGAGATCCAAATTCTGCACCCTCAGCTTCCAACATTGAACCTTGCAGCCTGGCTAATCACATAAATTCATCCCTATCGTCCCTCAGCAAACCTGTGATGGATGTCATCTTGGAAGCAAGGAGACCTAGTACTAGAAAATCTTATGCTGACAATTGGAAAAGATTCTGTGCCTGGAACCAGTCTTTAGGGATGAGCACAGCAGCACCCAGTTCACCTCAGATTTTGCAATACTTAACTGAGATGCTTCACAAGGGTCTGTCTTTTTCCTCCATTAAAATCCACGCCTCAGCTATTTCAGCTCACTATAACACAGAACCACCCCTCTTCTCTCATCCTCTCCTCAAGCAGTATCTCAGAGGGGCAAAAAACTTGAGACCACTCAGGAGAGCTGCTACCCCTGCCTGGGACCTTAACTTTGTTTTGTAGAAACTCATTGTACCTCCTTTCGAGCCAGCTGCTACTGCAGACTTAAAATTTCTTTCTTGGAAAACAGCCTTCCTTTTAGCAATCACTTCGGCTAGAAGGATTTCTGAATTACAGGCCCTTATGGCAGTGGAGCCTTTCATCATCTTTCATGCGGACAGGGTATCTCTCAGGACCAATCCATCCTTTATGCCCAAGGTGGTTTCCAGTGTGGCTCTTAATCAGTCCATTCATTTGCCAGCCTTCTTTCCTAATCCACACAACAAAGGGGAACGGATTCTGCATTCCTTGGATGTGCACAGACAACTTAGATTCTACTTAGACAGGACTAATTCTCAAAGAAAATCAGAACAATTGCTGGTAGCATTTGCTGCAGTGGCAGAGGAGAAGGCTATCGCAAAACAAACCATTTCTAAATGGATAAGCCATTGCATTCTTTTCTGCTATAAGCACCATGGAAAGCTATCCCCAGGGGATCAGATCTCACTCCACCAGGGCTGCATCTACTTCTGCAGCCTTTCTCAGAGGTGCTCCCACCAGGGATATCCTAGAAGCTGCTACCTGGAGTTCTGTACATACTTTCACCAAGCATTATCATTTACCAATTTTCTATAAATCCATAGCTGGCTTTGCCACTGCTATCTTGCAGGGCCTTATAGCTGGCCCTAATGCTGCATAGACTCCTCCTCCCAACCATAGCTTTGGGAATCTACCCAAATGTAATGACTGCAACAGTGAAACACGAAGAACATAGTACAGTTGTGTACACTTACCATAAATGTAGATGTTCGAGTGTATTCACTGTTGCAGTCCTGGTTACCCTCCCTCCAGCCCCCTAGTTTTTTCTGGCTATACCTCTACTTTCCTTTACTATGCTTAAAAGCCTTTTTGGTGGATTTGCTTTTTGTTGGAGGTATACTTTTGTGTTTATTTGCTACCCATTAGGGGGGCACCTGACATCTGGAGCAAGAAAAACAGATGTAATGGCGTCGGCTGTATGTTTTATAGACCTGACATCATGGAAGAAGGGACAGCAACTGACGCAGGACCCAAGACATTGTTAATCAGGCCATCTGAGGGCAACCTGCCAGCAGATTACCCAAATGTAATGACTGCAGCAGTGATTACACTTGAACATCTACATTTATGCTAAGTGTACACAACTGTACTTTTTATCAGCTCATCTGAATATCTGTTTAAAGCTTCTTCCATTTTTTTCCAGCTTTTTGTTATTTGAGTTTATATACTCCTCTGGTGTTTCATTTATTTTAGTCAGCTGTGAGCACATTTGACTTTGTTTCTCTTCTAGATTACTGGAAGTCATGTCTTGCACCAGAGCTGGAGCTGCTTTTTACTGGCAAGTTGGAGGATTCTTCCTAGTCAGTTTTTTCTCCAAACCTTTTGTGATTGATTTTCTTTCAGGTTCTCTGAATTTCTTTTTTTGCTGGCAGTGCAATTACTAGCCAGTTACTGAAATTTACCCAAAAGACAAATTCACTGGCTCTTTTTTTATAAGTTTCTGATTTCACACTGGGACAGCTGAAATAATCTGTTATTCAGTGTGCAACCATTTCTGGAAAGTTAGCAAAAAGCTATTTTGAGCTTAATGTTGAATAGCCTTTGTGGGGTGTCTGACAATTCATGTTTCAGGCTAGTCAGTAGGCAGCCTGATATGTTACCCAGAACCATAGACGTTCTTAGTCTGAGATAGTGCCTTTGGAACTTGTTATTGGGAGACTTGAAAAGGGGACAGATATGGATATGTGATCAGAAAATATTGGACGGGGGAGGACTATGAAGTTGGAGCTGAATTTTGTCTGCTGGTAGATTGGCAGTGTCCTCTGCTTCTGAGTATGCAGAGCTAATGGTAAATGATACCACAGTGTGTTGATCATAGTTTCTGAGAAAGCTTTGTGGTTATCTTTTGCCTGGGTAACTATTTATGCCTTACATCTGTCTTTGGTTCACTTGATCAGGATTGAGAATTTCTTTACTTTAGCAAGAAGGTTTTTGGCTTCGTGAGAGTTGCATTTTTTCTTGCATTCATAGGTAGGTACTAGGCTATCTGCCTGAGGGCATTTCTAAGCCTAGTCAGAGTGTGTCGGCTTTTGCCGCCCCATTGATTAATTAACTAATCCGCTGTCAAGCAGAGCCAATGAAGTGATTCCAGGGGTGTATTTTCTGTTACCCATCCACTCGTCAAGGTTTCTCTTGAAGAGTGTTAGTGAGGGGCTCTGCCTGATGGAATTTGTAATTTTGTTACAAAGCATGGGGAGTCTCTGTGACAGGAATCTATCCCTCCAGCTTGTTCTATTTATTGTTGTGGCAAGGTTTAGCTCACTAGAGCGCATGGCTCGCAGTGACTTGAATTTCTTTAGGTGGAGCATGTCCATCAATTCTGAGTTGGACATGGCTTTGTAAGTCAGGCAGAGATCATCTCTGAGTAAGCGATATGCCACTGAGTACAGCCAGAGTTTTTTTCAGTTGGGCTGCATAGGACATATTTTCGAGACCAGCAATCCTCTTGGTGAGGTACTTTTGTGGTATTTTCAGCTGTTGGAAGTGTCTTGAAATGTACATCCCAAATGGGGCATTGTACTCTATGATGGGTCGAATGAGTGATGAGTATAGGGGCACTATAACCTCTTTATTTCTAGATGCGAACCCTTTAGTAATTAGATGGGCCACATAGAAGGATTTCCTAACTACTTTGGCAATATGATTGTCAAAGGAGAGAATACTATCTACCTCGGTCCCCAGATCTCTTATTACCTCTTGTGTATTAAGGGGGGCTGCCACCTATGTGGTAATTCGTGGGTGTTTTGTTTTTCCCAAACGGGATGTCTATGCATTTTTTGGCATTTAGCTTGAGACCATGACTTTGACACTAGGTGTCCGTCTCAGTAAGGCCCTTTTGGAGGATGTCCGTGTCAGTCGGAGAGTCAGTTATGGCTCCCAGTTTGCAGCCATCGGCGAACTTGGTTAGCCATAGTCCTCTTGTGTTTGCCTGTACTTCTGAGAAGTATCTGCTGAACAGTAGGGGTCCCAGGACCGAGCCTTGCGGAGCACCACTTGTGACTGGTTTAGAGTGGGACCTGGAGCCCGCTATTCTTACCGTGTGAGTTCTCATCTCGTGACGTAGGGGTTTATGTTCAGGCTGGTGAGTTTTTCTGTAATACCCGAGTGGGGAATGGTGTCAGAAGCCTTGACGAGGTCAAGGTAGGCTGTGTGAACCACCTTTCCCTCATCTATGGCCTTGGTGACTGTCTCGAAGAAGTCAACCAGGTTTAGTAGGCATGATCTGCCCTTAACAAAGCCGAACTGGGTCGGGTCAAGTGTTTGGAAGTTCCCAATGTCTTTGTTAATGAGTTCCACGATGATGCACTCCATAGGCTTGCAGACCAGGCTAGTCAGGCTTATGGGGAAATAGTTACCAGGGTCAGTTGTGGCCCCTCCATTGTGGAGAGGAATAACCGTTGCTGTGCGCCATTCTGTGGGTACATAGCCAGTGGAGAGGTTGAGGTTGAACAGCGTGTTTAGGTGGGTGGTTAGTTCGTGCAAGACACAGCCTGGGACACCATCTGGTCCCACTGATGCTGTGTTTTTGGCTTTTGAAAGGGCTGTTTTCACCTGTGCGTCTGTGATTTTTGGGACACTATACTTTTCCGGTATTATTGTGGGCACTTTTAGATGTGAGGGGGGGGGGTTGAAGTTTGCATTGAATCTGTCTGCCAGGATGTTGACAATATCAGTAGGTTCAGAATATTTTGTGCTATTTTGCACTAGTTCAGTGCATATCTGCGAGTTACCACTTAGATTCTTAACATAACTAAAGAAGGCTTTGTGGTTATCTTTTGAATCCTTGGCTATTTTTCTTTCCAAGTTAGCCTTGGATGATTTCATGAGGGACCTCGGTTTCTTAATGATACTGATCTGGGATGTCTTTCCTTCTTGCTTTTTTTCTGAACTAGTTTCCTCCTTCTATTGTATAGTCTGTTTATTGCAAGGGTCCACCAAACTGGTTTCCTTCTCTTAGAGGAGTGAGTCTTGGTTTTGCTAGGGATGGCACGATCCATACATCCTTGTAGGTGCTCATAGAGTGCATTTGTAAATGTTTCTGCATCTTGGGCAGCGTTATCCTTTAGTGTGGGGGCTGTGAAACTTACCACCTCTGTCTTAAGTAAGGTGAAGTTTGCTTTAGAAAAGTTTTTTACTGTGGTTTCCTTAGTTGGGGGTGTGGACATCCAGAGTGATTAGTTTATGGTCTGATCTAACTAGTGATGGGTTGACCTCCGGTGTGGAACACCTGTCGCCCATGTTGGTGATGACCAGGTCCAATATGTTTTCACCTCTGGTAGGGGAGTTTACCAGCTGATCCAGGACGTTTGAGTTGATGAATTCCAGGAAGCGCTGGGCCTGGGAATTTGTACTCGAGTAGTTTTCCCAGTGAATGGTATTGTAATTGAAATTACCCAATATCAGGGTGTTCGGTAGGGCCTTCATGTTTTCCAGTGTCTCCAGAAAGGTGGAGTGGTGGTCCTGGGTCATGGAGGGTGATCTGTAGCAGGCAACAATTTGCATTGCAGATTTGCCCGATGCTAGTTGCACATGGATGATCTCAGAGGTATCATGCTGCGCCATTAACCTGGAGGTGTAGGTATCCTTGATGAATATGGATACGCCCCCTCCTTTTGTGTTTCGGTCCGTGTTCTGTGGCCGAAACGTGTAGTATGAGTTGTAGCCTGGTAGTGCTGGGGTGCTCTCTGGAGCCTTGAACCAGATTTCAGTTACTGCACAGATGTCAACGTTTTCCATACTGAGGAGTGCTTTGAGCGCGTTCATTTTGAGATTTAAACTCCTGGCATTGAGTAGCATAACCCTCAGTTTTTTGTTAATTGTGCTGTTTACAGAGGTGGGTTTGACTTTTGAGCCTTGCCTAAAAAAGGCACTATGGGGGCAGCAAGAGCCTTGGCCAGTATTCGAAAGCCTAGGGTTGACAGGTGCAAGCTGTCTTTTGTGAAGCAATGCGGCTTGTCGAGCATGTCGTCCTAGGCTGACAGACACTGGATCCCCTTTGAATGACACCAGAAGCTTAGCCAATTGTTGAAATTGATAATTTTTTCTTTATACTGAGGTATCATTCTTGGTGAGGGCAGGATGCTACTCAGGGTCAGGGTCATAGCAGCCTAGGCTTACATGATCAGAGAGCTCTTCCATGTCTCTTTTCATGTAGTCCAGGGAGGTACGTCTCAGGTCATTCACACCACCATGAACAATGACAGAGTCATATTTGTACTTGTTCTTGAGTGACTTGAGTGTATTTGTTATGTGGCGGATTCTGGCTCCCGACAGGCAGCTAACAGTAACCTTCTGCTTGTCCAGCCCAGTGAGTGGCACGTCAGTGTGCCTGACTATAGAGTCACCTATTACTAATGTGTTAGGTATGTTATTTCGCCTTAAGGGCTGTGATTGTGCGGCACACTGATTTTGTGTTTTATGTGTTGTCTGGTTTGTGACGAGAAGTGCAGGATGTTTGGGTGTCTGCTTTGGAGGTCTCTGTTGCTTTTGCAGGTTTTTATTTAGAGCCTCCGAGTATGATTTTGTGCATTTATGAGTATTTTTTGCCAGTGCTGTTTTAGTAGGTCTGTGTGCGGCTGGAGTTGTGGTGCAAGTATTAACCTTCTTCTCTTGACTGTCTGTTCCAGTCTTGGGTGGAGACAGCTTAGCTTCCAGTCTGTAGTGTTTTGAGGTAGGAGGAGAGGGTTGTCTGTGTACATGAGGCAGTTGTAACATTGCCTCAGGATACACAGATTCACCAGCTAGACTGGAGAGTGCACCTGAAGTTGCCCTTTGGTCATGCCTGAATAGTAGGGTGAGCTGCTTAGTCGCTTGGTTGGTGAGGGGTGAATAAAGAGCCTTACTCTGCTGGGCAGTCAATGTCAGGGTATATTAGTGCTTGCTATTAGGTCTGAGCAAGTGCTGGGCTGTAAGATGCTTTTTGAGTGCTTAGGTTGAGAGTTGTTAGACTAGTTTCAAGGCAAAAACTGAAGAGGAGACTTAGTGGAGCTGGGAATAATTTAACTGTAGCACTGCCCGGTGCGCAAAACCGTGCAAACGCAGTTTTTATAGTAGGGAAATGAAAGAGATAGAAATTAGCCCAAAATGGCCAATAAACTACTAACTTCTGGGCTGGAACCACTCCTCCAGGGACAGATAGGTTGCTCAAAGCTACCCTCTCTCACAAGTGAACAGAGAAACTTCCTTCTATCCAAGTAAGGTATGGGCAACTCTGAAACTAGTATCACAGCCCTGAATTCAGCACTAGCCTGAAAACTGGACTATATTAGCTTAGAAAGGCAGGAAACAAGGAATTTTTTTTTTTTAAAAGATAAGGCAAAAACAGTAAAAAATGCACTTAAAACAGCTTTAAATGACTACAAACGATCAGAAAAGGCCATCACACCTTAGTGTGTAGCCTACAACAGTTAAACAAATTATTTAAACAAAAAACTTTTTAAAAGTGCAGGCAGTCAAATAAGTACAATATGTGAAAAAAACCAAGCTTTTAAATCACAATAAACCCTGCAAAATCTGCGTTTAGGTGGAAAACAGTTAAGTACAGCAGGAAACTACAGAAAACTGATACTTAATCACTCCAAAGTCTCTCTCCTAAGTTAGAAGGCTTGTATCAGTTTAAGGCTTTCTAGTCCTACCCAGTAGGTTAGTTACAGGAAAGATGGGAAACAAACGCAAAAGTGGTCTTTTAAACCAGAAAGTTGAAAGAGACGGCAAACTGTCCAAATGGTCAATAAACTACAATTTCTCCTCTCGTGGTAGACAGGCTACCTAGTGCTTACCACTCCCATTGATAAGCTAGAAGGCTTTCCTCCAACACAGAAAGGCTTGCGGGACTTAGTACCTTACCAACAGTCCTGGATACAGCAACTCTGTATCTGGACTAGGCTAGTTACAGGAAAGGTGGGAAACAAGCACGAGTGCGGCTTTTAAACCAGAACTTTGAAAGAGATGGAAAAAAAACTGCCCAAATGGCCAATAGCTACAATTTCTGGGCCAGGAACCACTCCTCTAACGCTTACCACTCACACTTATAAGCTAGAAGGCTTCCCTCCAACACAGAAAGGCTTGGGGGTCTCAGAAGCTTACAAAGAGTCCCGGAATACAGCAAATCTGTACCTGGACTAGACGAGTTACAGGAAAGGCGGGGAACAAGTACAAACATAGGCTTTTAAGCCAGCAAGTTGAAAGAGATGGAAAACTGCCCAAACGGCCAAATAAACTACAATTTCTGGGCCAAAACTCACTCTTCCTGTGGAGGATAGGCTACCTGGTGCTTGCCACTCCCACTGATAAGCTAGAAGGCTTTCCCTCCAACACAGAAAGGCTTGGGGGCTCAGAAGCTTACTAACAATCCTGGGTACAGCAACTCTGTAACCGGACTAGGCTAGTTATAGGAAAGGCGGGAAACAGTCACAAGTGCAGCTTTCAAACCAGAAAGTTGAAAGAGATGGAAAAAAACTGCTCAGACAGCCAGTAGCTACAATTTCTGGGCCAGGGACCACTCCTCTTGTGGTAGATAGGCTACCTCATGCTTACCACTCCCGCTGATAAGCTAGAAGGCTTCCCTCCAACATGGAATGGCTTGTGGGGCTCAGAAACCTACAAAGAGTCCTGGATACAGCAAATTTGTACCTGGACTAGACTAGTAACAGGAAAGGCAGGAAACAAGCGCAAACACAGGCTTTTAAATCAGAAAGGTTGAAAGAGATGGAAAAGCTTCCCAAACAGCCAATAAACTATAATTTCCTTGCCAGAAACCACTCCTTCTGTGGTAGATAGGTTACCTAGTGCTTAGCACTCCCACTGATAAGCTAGAAGGCCTCTCTCCAACACAGAAGGGCTTGTGGGGCTCAGAAGCTTTACCAACAGTCCTGGATACAGCAAATCTGTACCTGGACTACACTAGTTATAGGAAAGGCAGGGACCAAATGCAAAATGGGCTTTTAACCAGAAAGTTGAAAGAGATGGAAAAACTGTCCATATGGCCAGTGAACTACAATTTCAGGGCCAAAACCCACTCTTCCCATGGTAGATAGGCTACCTAGTGCTTACCACTCCCACTGATAAGCTAGAAGGCTTCCCTCCAACACAGAAAGGCTTGGGGGGCTCAGAAGCTTACTAACAGTCCTGGATACAGCAAGTCTTTATCTGGAACTGACTAGTTACAGGAAAGGCAGGAAACAAGCTTAGATTTTTTTTTTGTTACAGAAAAGCAGCTAAAACAGCAGTAAATACAATTCAAATTGTAGTGCAGACCAGCACACCCAAGTGTGTAGCAACCCTATGGCAAATACAGTTCAAATAAATGCAGTTAAATTAACAAATGACTAAAAAAACAAGTGCAGAAGGCAGTAAATTAGAAGGCAACTAACAAGCAGTAATAAGTGTAGAGTAAGAGCGACTGAACAGATAGCATGCAGAAGAGCAACCAAGACAGTTACAGTAAGAGTAGATGAATTGTGTGTATATATATATATATATATATATATATATATATTTTTTTTTTTTTTTTTGAGGGAAGGAACAGAGCAAGATTAAGTGGCTACAGGGGTTGTCCTTCCCAAATGCTCTCTTTGTACACAGTAGGAGTGCCTGAAATCAGAATATGATCTCACTGCACTCAGTTGAGTGAGCAAATGAGATGGGCCCAGAAGGAGTATCCAAATACAAATCTACAAGAGGGGCTGGCAATTTCAAAGCCGCCAACATTAATACCACAACAAGAAAAAGGAGGGTGGGTGGGTGGGGAACTAACTGTAGAGAGAGAGCCACAACTTCAGTTGAGTTAATATTCAGTGAAAAACACAAATAAATTAAATACAGTACTATATGCAAAAGAGCAGATAAAAGTGTACTTAAATTCACTTATACGTCCAGCTGATTTCAGGTAGATTTTTTTTCTTTTGTTATGGAGCCGGTTTATATTAGATTTCGACCAAATGGTTTATTTTTGAATTTTGTGTTGTATTTTTTTTTTTTTGGGGGGGGGGGGGCAGATGCATCTGTGCTGTTCTTTACATGTCCATAGAAATTGACAGTAAATGATTTCATATAAGCAGTGGAATTATGACTCATACCACACATTTCGGCCACAGAACATGGACCGAAACACAAGGGGGGGGGGTGTATCCATATTCATCAAGAATACCTACACCTCCAGGTTAGTGGCGCAGCATGATACCTCTGAGATCATCCATGTGCAACTAACATCGGGCAAATCTGCAGTGCAAATTGTGGCCTGCTACAGATCATCCTCCATGACCCAGGACCACCACTCCGCCTTTCTGGAGACATTGGAAAACATGAAGGTCCTACCGAACACCCTGATATTGGGCAATTTCAATTACCCTACCGTTATCTGAGAAAACTACTCAAGTACAAACTCCCAGGTCCAGCACTTCCTGGACTTTATTAACTCAAATGCCCTGGATCAGCTGGTAAACTTCCCTACCAGAGGTGAAAACATATTTGACCTGGTCATCACCAACATGGGCGACAGGTGTTCCACACCGGAGGTCAACCCGTCAGTGGTTAGATCAGACCATAAACTAATCACTCTGGATGTCCACACCACCCCCCCCCCCCAACCAAGGAAACCACAGTGAAAAACTTTACTATAGCAAACTTCACCTTACTTAAGACAGAGGTGATAAGTTTCACAGCCCCCACGCTAAAGGATAACAGTGTCCAAGATGCAGGAACCTTTACAAATGCACTCTATGAGCACCTACAAGGATGCATGGATCGTGCCATCCCTAGCAAAACCAGGACTCACTCCCCTAAGAGAAGGAAACCAGTTTGATGGACCCCTGCCATAAACAGGCTATACAATAGAAGGAGGAAACTAGTTCAGAAAAAAAGCAAATCCCAAGAAGGAAAGACTTCTCTGATCAGTATCAGTAAGAAACTAAGGTCCCTCATAAAATCATCCAAAGCTAACTGCGAAAGAAAAATAGCCAAGGATTCGAAAGATAACCACAAAGCCTTCTTTAACTATGTCGAGAATCTAAGTGGCAACTCTCAGATATGCTCTGAGCTAGTGCAAAATAGCACAAAATATACTGAACCTACTGATATTGCCAACATCCTGGCAGATAGATTCAGTGCAAACTTCACTCCCCTCTCACCCCCAAAAGGACCCACAACAATACTGGAAAAGTGTAGTGTCCCGGAAATCACAGACGCAAAGGTGAAAACAGCTCTTTCAAAAGCACAGCGTCAGTGGGGCCAGATGGTGTCCCAGGCTGCGTCTAGCATGAACTACAGAGTGAACTAACCCCCCCACCTAAACACACTGTTCACCCTCAGCCTCTCCACAGGCTACGTGCCCATAGAATGGCGCACAGCAACGGTTATTCCACTCCACAAAGGAGGGGACACAACGGACCCTGGTAACTATCGCCCCATAAGCCTGACTAGCCTGGTCTATAAGGCTGTGGAGCGCATCATCATGGAACTCATTAACAAAGACATTGGGAACCTCCAAACACTTGACCCGCCCCAGTTCAGGTTTGTTAAGGGACAATCATGCCTACTAAACCTGCTTGACTTCTTTGAGACAGTCACCAAGGCCATAGATGAGGGGATGGTGGTTCACACAGCCTCACTTGACCTCGCCAAGGCTTTTGACATTATTCCCTTCTCAGAAATTATAGAAAAACTCACCAGCCTGAACATAAACCCCAACGTCATGTGATGGGTTGCCAACTGACTTACAGACAGAACTCAAACAGTAAGAATAGTGCGCTCCAGGTCCGACTCTAAACCAGTAACAAGTGGTGTCCCACAATGCTCGGTCCTGGGACCCCTACTGTTTGGCATATACTTCTCAGAAGTACAGGCAAACACAGGAGGACTATGGCTAACCAAGTTCGCCAATGACTGCAAACTGGGAGCCATAATTGACTCTCCGTCTGACACGGACATTCTCCAAAAGGGCCTTACTGAGACGGACACCTGGTGTCAAAGTCATGGTCTCAAGCTAAATGCCAAAAAATGCATAGTCATCCCGTTTGCGAAAAACAAAACACCCATGAATTACCACATAGGTGGCAGCCCCCTTAATACAGAAGAGGTAATAAGAGATCTGGGTACCCCAGGTAGATAGTAATCTCTCCTTTGACAATCATATTGCCAAAGTAGTTAGAAAATCCTTCTATGCAGCCCATCTAATTACTAAAGGGTTTGCATCTAGAAATAAAGAATTTATAGTGCCCCTCTACTAGTCACTCATCAGACCCATCATAGAGTACAATGCACAAGACACTTCCAACAGCTGGAAAGACCACAAAAGTACCTCACCAAGAGGATTACTGGCCTCAAACATATGTCCTATGCAGCCCAACTGGAAAAACTCCGGCTGTACTCAGTGGCATCTCGCTTACTCAGAGGTGATCTCTGCCTGACTTACAAAGCCATGTCCAACTCAGAATTGATGGACATGCTCCACCTAAAGAAATCCAAGTCACTGTGAGCCACTCGCTGTAGTGAGCTAAACCTTGTCACAACAATAAATAGAACATACTGGAGGGATAGATTCCTGTCACAGAGACTCCCCATCCTTTAGAACAAAATTCCTAACTACATTATTAGGCAGAGCCCCTCACTAACACTCTTCAAGAGAACCCTTGACGAGTGGATGGGTAACAGAAAATACACCCCTGGGATCACTTAATTGGTTCTTCTTGACAGAGGCTCAATTAAATTAATCAATGGGGCGGCAAAAGCTGACACACACTGGCTAGGCTTATAAATGCCCTTGGGCAGGTAGCCTAGTACCTACCTATGAAATAGGGCATTTTTAACTTAATTGAATTATAGGTGTTGTTGATTAAGTAATTTATCTATGAATATGAAAGGATATTTAAAGACAGATGTGTGGTCAAATTTGATTATCTGAAGAAGTTTTTGATACGGGCGAAAATGCGGTGATGACTGTTGAGCATTAATAAAGTATTGTTTTGTTGTGTGTTATGCAGTAATATTCGTGGTTGTTTTTTCCTGGTGGTGGACTGCTTGGAAATTATCTGGACTCCATACTCTGCTGCTTCCTGGTGCTTTAGTGCAACTTTGGTTCTGTTTTTTTTTTGTTTTTTTTGGGGGGGGGGGGGGCACTTATAATCTTCCTTGCCTTTGGTTCTTTTCTGAATGTGGACTAATAAGTTTTCTTATCTTTAGTGAATGGGTGTGCCTTCGCTCAAGGTTGGGTGTCGGGCTGGCAAGTTGGCACCATAAAAATCTACTGCCAATCATTAGCGGACCGGAGTTCCGCTGTGGCGACCCCTAACCGGGAAATGCCGAAAAGACAGACATAAGCAGTGGAATTGTTGAGATGGAAGTGTTTTTTGAATTTAGTCAAGTTAATCTACTAAACTAAGATTTAATAAATTGTCCATTGCATTTTGGAGGATGCTTCAGCCTTAAGGTGAAAGTGACTGACTTGTGGTCTTATTTGACCAGGGAGGAGGTTACAGTAGGCATGGAGACAAAGCTGTCACCTGTTGGTAAAGACCAAGTCCAGGATTTTGTCTTGCCTGGTTGGGGTGTGGACTAAATAGTACAGTGAAATCTATGGGCATACATGTTTGAGAATGTAGAAGTCTCCCAGTTGACAGCTCTCCTAGGAGAATGGTGTTTGGCTTAATACAGTGATACTCAGTACGGGTTAGGGGCACTGGGGACATAATGTGAACTATGATGTGTTAAACATTTTTGTTTACTGCGAGTTGAACATGGAGGAGTTCCAAATCTTTATTGTGTCTAACAAGTCTGAAGGTGACTTTTTTCTTTTTTTTAAGCATGGAGACACCTCATCCTTTCCTGCCTGCTTCTAATGTGGTGGGCTTATATGATTGTTAGATATTGAAGCTCTCTACTGATGGAGAGCTTTCACTGATCTGAAGCCAGACCTCACTGACAGTGCATATGTCAACATTTTCCAGGGAAAGAAGTACTTGTACATAATATGTCTGGTATAGAACATTCTGTCCAGCTGTACAAGTCTGTTATTTTCCTACATATATTTTTGGAGTTAGTTTGTGCAATAAATTGTTATTATTATTATTATTTTTAATTCTATTTGTTTGCTGTCTTGTATTTTGTTATGGGAGACTTGGTCCCGGTATAGTTACAACATCTCAAGTATTTAGTGGCATCTTTAGCTGTAGCACTGTGTGACAACTTCTCTGCCAGAGTATTGCTGCTGTTTGTCTGCATTTGATTTTGGATTGGAGTTAATCATTCAAGGTTTGGTTACTTCCATTTTTTTATTTTTAGTCCTGTATTGTATTTTGCATCTTTACTCTTATATTGCATTTTACTGTGTTTTAGTTTTTTGTTCATCTTGGAGTTTTTAGAGGTCTTGGCTAGGGTAACTTGGAAAATAATTATTTTGCAAACAGTAAATAAAATCCAGCCATTTAGTAGGAGGAGGTGAGAAATATCATTCCTCATTTAACTACAAGTATTTAATGGCATTTTTAGCTGTAGTGCTGTGTGACTTGCTGTTGTGTACTTCAGTATTGCTGATCTCTACCTGCATTCGATTTTGATTGGAGTCATTCATTTAAAACTTGATTACTTCTAGTTTTTTATGTTTAATCTTGTATTCCATTTTGTTTTAGTCTTTTATTCTTTTTACAGTTTTAAGACATCTTTGCAAGGGTCAATTAAAATAATTCTTTTGCAGACATTGGATAAAATCCAGCTAATTTGTGAGAGAAGCTGAGAAATAGCATTACTCATTTAACTACAAGTGCTTAGTGGCATCTTTAGCTGTAGTACTGTGTGACTTGCTGTTCACTGCCTAAGTATTGTAGATCTTTGTCTGCATTTGATTTTCAATTGGAGTTATACATTTAAGATTTCATTGCTTCCTTTTGTTGTCTTTCATCTTTAATTGCATTTTGCTTTGTTTTAGTTTTTTTTTTTGTTGCAGTTTAAAGAGGTCTTGGCTAGAATCAGTTTTGCAAAACAGTGAATAAAACCCATGTAATTAGTGGAAGGAACTGATAAATAGTATTTGTCATTTAACTGCAAATATTTAGTGGCATCTTTAGCTATAATGTTGTGTGACTTCTGTTCTCTTTTTAAATATTGCTCTCTGCATTTGATGTTGGATTGGAGGTATTCATTTAAGGTTTGGTTACATAGGTTCATAGGTTCATACTAGGCTATCTTCCCTAGGGCATTTATAAGCCTAGCCAGAGTTGTGTGGCTTTCACCACCCCTTAGGTTGAAGAATACTATACCCATTAGTTTGCCGTGCCTCTGTCCAGCAGTGATACAGAGATGATCCCTGGGGTAAACCTACGATCTCCCATCCACTGGTCAAGATTCCTCTTAAACAGAGCCAGCGAGGTGCTCTGTCTCACATGGACCGGGATTCTGTTCCAAAGCATAGGGAGTCTCTGGGTGATGAATATGTCCCTCCAGCACGTCCTATTTATATCTGTGTTGAGGTTTAAGTCTCTTGCTCTTGTGGCTCTGGTGGATTTGGATTTTTTGAGGTGGAGCATGTCCATTAATTCCGGGTTGGACATAGCCTTGTATGTCAGGCATAGGTCACCTCTGAGCAGACGGTATGCAACTGAATAGAGCTGGAGTTTCTTCAGTTGGGAGGCATATGGCATATTTTTGAGCCCCTTTATCTTTTTGGTGAGGAACTTTTGGGGTCTTTCCAATTGCTGCAGGTGTCGGGTAAGATACATTCCGAATGGGGCATTGTACTCAATCATTGGTCTGATAAGTGAAGAGTACAGGGGAACAATGACCTCCCTTGATCTGGATGTGAATCCCTTCATAATCAGGTGGGCAATGTAGAAGGTCCTCCTAACCACTTTGGCAATGTGAGTGTCAAAAGAAAGGTTACTGTCAACTTGGGTCCCCAGGTCCCTGATAACCTCTTCTGTGCTTAATGGATTGCCACCTATGTGGTAACTTGGGGTTACCTTGTTTTACTAAAGGGTATGACTATACATTTTTGGCGTTTAGCTTAAGGCCATGGCTCTGGCACCAGTTATCCGTTTCTATGAGACCTCTCTGAAGGATATCTGTGTCTGATGGATTTTCAACTATGGCGCCCAGTTTGCAGTCATCTGCAAACTTTGTCAGCCACAATCCTCCTATGTTTGCCTGCACTTCTGAAAAGTAGATGCCGAACAAGAGGGGGCCCAGGACTGAGCCCTGTGGGACACCGCTTGTGACCGGCTTGGAGTCTGACATGGCACCAGCAACTCTAACCCTGTGGGTTCTGTCCTTGAGCCAGTTTGCAACCCATCTTGTGACATATGGGTTTACATTTAAGCTGGTGAGCTTTTGTATGATACCCAAGTGGGGTATTGTGTCGAAAGCTTTTGCAAGGTCAAGGTAGGCTGTGTGAACTGCCTTACCCTCATCAGTGGCCTTGGTGACTGAAAAGTCGACCAAGTTCAAGAGGCATGATCTGCCCTTGACAAAACCGAATTGGGTAGGATCCAATGTCTTTAGGTCCCCTATGTCTTTATTTATGAGTTCCATTATGATTCTCTCCATAGCTTTGCAGACCAGGCTTGTTAAGCTTATGGGGCGGTAATCACCAGGGTCCGTAGAAGCACCGCCTTTGTGGAGTGGGACCACAGTTGCCATACGCCACTCTTTGGGTACGTATCCTGTGGTAAGGCTAAGATTAAACAGCAGCCTTATGTGTGGGTTTAGTTCCTCATTGAGTTTGTGTAGCACACAGCTGGGGACACCATACGGTCCCATTGATGCTGTGTTTTTAGCTTTAGAGAGAGCCGCTCTCACCTGAGCATTTGAGATGATTGGGAGGCTACACTCTGCTGGGATAGATATTTCTCCTTTTGGGGGGGGGGGGGCAAATTTTCACTGAACCTGTCTGCCAGTATGTTTGCAATGTCTGTGGGTTCAGTGATTTTTGTATCATTTTGGACTAATTCTGAGCATATCTGGGAGTTTCCACCCAGATTTCTAACATAGCTAAAGAAGGCCTTATGATTGTCTTTTGAGTCCTTGGCGATTTTTCTCTCAAAGTTGGCCTTGGATGATTTTATGAGTGATCGTAGTTTTTTACTAGTATTGATCAGAGATGTCTTCGGGATTTTGCTCTATCTTGTAGTAGCTTTCTCCTCTTGTTGTAAAGTTTGTTTATGGCTGGGGTCCACCAGATCGGGCGCTTGCCTTTGGTGGAAAGGGTCTTGATTTTATTTGGGATTGCTTGATCCATGCAATCCTGGAGGTGCTCGTAAAAAGCATTTGTAAGGGATTCAGCAGCGTGGGTCGTGGTTTCCAGTGGCTCAGGGGCCTTGAAGGATACCACACCAGTCTTAAGAAGTGTGAAGTTGGCTTTTGAGAAGTTCTTCACTGTGGTCTTTTTTGTTGGGGGTGGGGGCGAGATGTGGATCTCCAGTGAGATTAGTTTATGGTCTGATCTCACCAATGAGGGATATACTTCCGGTGTGGAGCATTTTGTCCCCATGTTTGTGATGATCAGGTCTAGTATATTTTCACCTCTTGTGGGAATGGTGACAAGTTGTTCCATAGCATTTGAGTTTATGAACTCCAGGAACCTTTGGGCTAGGGTATTGGGGCTTGAGTAATGTTCCCAGTCTATGTTTGGGTAGTTGAAGTCACCCAATATGATGGTGTTTGGAGAGACATTTATACTCTCCAGTGTCTTCAGGAAGGCTGTGTGGGGTTCCTGAGTTTGAGAGGGTGGCCTGTAACATGCTACAAACTGTAGAGCAGTTTTGCTTATGGTTAATTGCATCTGAATGGTCTCTGATGCTTCGTGAGTTGCCACCAGCCTGGAGGTGTGGGTATCCTTGATGAATATGGATACACCCCCTCCTTTTGTGGTACAGTCCGGGTTTTGGGGCCGGAACGCATGATATGAGGTAAAACCTGATAGTGCCGGGGTGCTCTCAGGAGCCTTGATCCAGGTTTCAGTCACAGCACAGACATCAATGTTCTCCATACTGAGGAGGGCTTCAAGGGCGTGCATCTTGAGATTTAGACTTCTGGCATTGAGCAGCATTACCCTTAGTTTTTTCCATTATTGTTTTCTAGGGCGGTGGGTTTAGAATTTGAGCTTTGTCTAAAAAAGGCACTATGGGGGTGGCAAGAGCCTTTGCCAATATCCGGAAACCCAGGGGTGACAGGTGCAAGCCGTCCCTTGCGAAGCAGCGTGGCTTGTCAAGCATGTCATTCCAGGCAGACAGACGTTGGATCCCCTTAGAATGACACCAGAAATTAAGCCAATTATTAAAACTGATCATTCTGTCTCTGTATTGTGGCATCATTCTTGGTGAAGGTAGGATACTGCTCAGGGTCAGGGTCATACCAGCCTGGGCTACATAATCTGAGAGCTCCTTTATGTCTCTTTTCATGTAGTCCAGGGAGGTATGTCTCAGGTCATTCACACCGGCATGGACAATGACTGAGTCATACTTGTACTTGCTGTGGAGTGACCTGAGTGCTTGTGTTATGTGGCGGATTCTAGCGCCCGACAGGCAGCTTACTGTGACCCTCTCCTTGTTCAGTCTGGTGAGTGGGACGTCAGTGTGTCTGACTATGGAGTCACCTATGACAAGTGTGTCTGGCATTGTGTTTGGCCTTAAGGGCTGTGACTGATTTGCACACTGACTTTGTGATCTATGTGTTGCTTGTGTTATGTCATGAGGTGGCAGTTGTTTGGGTCTCTGCTTTGGAGGCCTCTGCTGTTTTGGTAGATTTTTGATCAGTGCCTCCGAGTATGTCTTTGTGTGTTTATGTGTTTGATTTGTAGTTGTGATAGTTCTATGTGAGACTGGGTTTATGGTGTGTGTGGTTACCTTCTCCTCCTGTCTGGTTTTGCCAGTCCTGAGTTGAGAGAGCTCAGCCTCCAGTTTGGCTATATAGTTGCATCTCTTGCATGTATTTGTGTTTTGTGGGAGGAGGAGAGGGTTGTCTGTGTACATGAGGCAATTGTAACATTGCCTCAGTATTCCCAGATTCACCAGCTGAGCAGGAGAAAACGCTAGCAACTGACCCTTTGACATGCTAGAAGAAATGAAAAAGTTTGCTGTGTAACTGAGTCAGAAAGGACCTATAGGGAAGTGGGTACTCAAGGGGGTTTTAAGCTAGTGAAGTACTTTGTATAATATAGAAGTGCTTTACCTGACTAAAAACTGCTTTAGGAACAAGTACATCATGAAGGAACATCAGTTTCTTATTCTTTGCTCTTATATTGCATTTTGCTTTGTTTTGTTCTTTTTGGATTTTTAAGAGGTCTTCATTTGGGTCAGTTAGAAAATAATTCTTTAGATTAGGGACTTACATTTTAAAGTAGTTAGGCATTAGGCAGACTAAAAGGTAAAAATATGTAGTGTCGGCCATTTTAGAAAAGACAGTTAAGCAGAAGGAAATAACTTTGCTGGTCAAGCATGAGAGATGGGAGTTCCCAAGGGAAGGCTACAGACTGTTCTTTTTCTGTTCTCTTTCTCAAGGGAAGAATCAAAGACATTTTAGCTAATGGGACAGCTAGGCCCCTGAAACGCTGCAAAACAAGACAAGTCCTGACTCCTGAGAACCAAGAGGCATGTAAAGCATTACAGAGTTTGGGTATTATTAAAATATGCTTCAGGTACAGTTTAGGAAGTCATTTAGTTAGTTTGACCTGGCATACAGAAATTATTATATATCCAGCATTTTAGAAAGGAAGCTACAATACAGACACTCGAGCCTGAGTACAGAAAACAGGTCAAACAAAGACTGTTTCAGTGTACATTATTTAGGACAATCAGAATGTAAGTGCAGAAACTTTAGATATATTTAGCAGCACTGTTTTTACTAACCAGCATCCCAGCATTTCTGAAGGCTGCTGCTGTTTATCAGCAGTGTTAATGAAGACAGTATTTGGATATTGTGAACATTTAATAAAGCCTTATTAAATAAACTACAGTGTTTGGAGAATTTATTGTGAAAAATACACAAGACTTGGCCCATAAAGGAGAGACTGGTGCACGAGCTTGGGTAATTAACAGATAAAGACTTTTGTTTCAGTCTCATTTCAGTTGTTTCCAGTTAATTCCAGTATAGCACAGTCTGAATCAATTCTTGCAGAATTCTTTGCTGAAAGTAAAGAAAATCCATATAATTATTGGGGGGAGATCAGGATTAACATTTCTAGTTTAATTACAAGTATTTAATGGTATCTTTAGCTGCTGTGCTGTGTAACTTACTGTTCTCTGCTTAAGCTTTGCTAATCTCTTTCTGCATTTGATTTTGGATTGGAATTATTCATTTAACGTTTTATTTCCTTTTTTATCTTTCGTCTTTAAAGGCATTTTGCTTTGTTTTGTTTTTTTTTTTTTTGTTCTTGCAGTTTAAAGGGATCTTGGGTAGAGTCAATTAAAAAAGAATTCTTTTGCAAAACAGTGAATAAAATCCAGTTAGTTAGTGGAAGGAGGTGCTAAATACAATTCCTCATTTAGCTACAGATATTATTGGCATCTTTAGCTACAGTGTTGTGTGACTGCTTTTCTTTGCCTAAATATTGCTGATCTCTGCATTTGATTTTAAATTGGAGTGACTCATTTAAGGTTTGGTTACTTCTATTTCTTATTCTTTACTCTTGTATTGCATTTTTCTTTGTTTTGTTCTTTTTGGGGTTTTAATAGCTCTACTTTTGGGTCAGTTAGAAAATATTTATTTTGCAGACACTGAATAAAATGGAGCTAATTAGCAGGAGGAGCTAAAAAATAGCATTCCTGCTTTAACTAGAAGTATTTAATTGCAGCTTTAGCTGTAGTGCTGTATGCATTGCTGTTTTCTGCCAAGTATTTTAAAAGATCTCTGCATTTATTTTTGGATTTGAGTTTTTCATTGAAGGTTTGGTTACTTCATTGTTTTATTTTTACTCTATATTGCATTTTGTTTTTTTTTTTTCTTTTTTTTTTTGTCGTTTTTAGAATTTTAAGAGGACTTTGTTAGGGTCAGTTGGAAAATAAATATTTTACAGACAGTGAATAAAATCCAGTTAATTAGTGAGAATTAACATTCCATATTTAACTTCTAGTATTTAGTGACATCTATAGCTGTAGTACTGTGTGACTTGTTTTTTGCCTAAGTATTGCAGATCTCTGTATTTGTTTTTGTATGTCAGTTTTTCAATTAAGATTTAATTTCTTCCATTTTTTATCTTTTCTCTTAGATTGCATTTTTTTGTTTTAGTTTCTTTGTTCTTCTTGGAGTTTTAAGAGATCTTGGCTAAGATCAGTTTGACACTCCTCCACCTCTGGCAACAGTAATCAAGGAGTCTAAATCCTCACCCCTAGCACCAGTGGGGAATGGACTTTGGGAGGATGAGAAGTACATATGCAGTATTTCCAGATACAGATGTGTGCATCAAGTGCAATTTCTCTTAAGAACACACAGAGACCACAGTTAGTTTGGGGCTGGTTTCCTCCTCTTTCTCCAGATCCCCAATAAGACTCCCCACTGGCACAGCAATGGAGTTGAGATCTTAGTTGAATGACCAAACCAAAACCACCAGCACCCTTTGTGGCCAACCAGTGTTTAGTGTCTCTGCCCAAGTAGCTGACACACACACTCTTTGAGGTTTGATTTACACACACACAGACACACACACACACACACACACACACACACACACACACACACACCTACACCTACACCTGGAAAGCCTGGCACAGGTTTACTAGCTATGCCCCCTTTTACTCTTATATTCCATTTTGCTTTAATTTAGCTTTTTGTTCTTTTTGGAGTTTTAAGAGGTTTTGGTTAGAGCCAGTTAGAAAATAATTCCTTTGCTGACATTGAATAAAATCCATGTAATTTGTGAGAGCTGCTGAGAAATAGCATTCTTCATTTAACTACAAGTATTTAATGACATCTTTAGCAGTAGTGCTGTATGACTTGCTGTTCTCGAAGTATTGCATTTTGCTTTTTCAGATTTTTTTTTGTTGTTCTTGGGAGTTTTTATTGGTGTTGGCTAGGATGCGTTAGAAAATAATTTTTTGAAGATAGAGAATAAAATCTAGCTAATTTGTGGGAAGAGCTGAGAAATAGCATTTTTCATTTATTTACAGCTATATAGTGGCAACCTTACCTGTAGAAATGTGTGACCTGCTGGTCTCTGCCCAAGTATTGCTGTTCGCTGCATTTGATTTTGGATTGGAGTTATTCATTTAAGGTTTGGTTACTTCCAGTTTTTTATATTTAATCTTGTATTACATTTTGTTTTGTTTTAGTTTTTCATTCTTTTTGGAGTTTTAAGAGGCTTTTGCTAGGGTTAGTAAGATTTCTTTTGCAGACAATGAATAAAATCCTGCTAATTAGTTGGAAAAGCTGAAAAATACCATTCTTTTAATTACAAGTATTTAGTGACATCTTTAGCTGTAGTGCTTTGAGAGTTGTTGTTCCCTGCCTAATTATAGCTGACCTCTGCCTACATTTGATTTTGAATTGGCATTATTCATTAAAGGTATGGTTATTTCTACTTTATATCTTTATTTTTATATTGAATTTTGCTTTGTTTTAGTTTGTTGCTGTTTTGGAATTTTAAGAGTTCTTGGCTTGTGTGAATTAGAAAAGAAAGACCGTGAATAAAATTCAGTGAATTACTGGAGGTGCCAAGAAATAGCGTTCCTCATTTTACTGCAAGCATTTAGTGGCATCTTTAGATGTAGTTCTGTGTGACTTTGTGATGGCCTTCTATTCACTTGCTACATTATTCGTAACCTGTGTATGCATTTGTTTTTTTCTCACCTACCTTCCCTATCCAGTTGTGCTTTTAACCATGGTTGCCTTTGAGTTTCCCGCCCCTAGTATAAATCTGACTTTGGACACACCTTCTAGTCTCATCTCATCTACTCATTCTATTGACTTCTCAGAGTTCAGTTGGCTAACCCCCTCCACGCAGGCACTTGAACTTGAATTGTCTTATGTTTCCTACTTTCCCCCTTACAAAAGAACTGCACTTTATTTAGCTGCTTTCACTGTATTTATCCTTCTACCACCTTTATTTAGCTTTTTGCTGCATGTTCTTAAAGTGTTCAGTTGCATTTAATCTGTTGTATTTATTATTGCTTGTTAGTAACCCGATTACATTGTAACTGTTATTCTAATCCTTTTATTTCTTATTTAAGCACATGCATTCCAAACTAGTGATCTTACATTAGGAAGGTTTGTGGTCTACACTCTTGTGGCAGGAGAGGTAGCTTACACTCTTCTGTCTTGAGAATTTCGGGTTGAAGGCTTTTTTATGTTGTTATTCAAAAGTGTCTTTGTTGTAGTTTAAGCACTTGGGATCCAAACCAGTTATTTTACATTAAGAAAGTTTGTGCTCTTCACTCTGTGGGAGGAGAGAGTAACCTCCACCATTCTGAGCTCAGAATATTGTGACTGTTGTTCTAAGTGTCTTTCTTCTCATTTAAGCATTTTAGATCAAAACCAGTTATTTTACATTAGCAAGATTTGTGGTCTGTGTGGGAGAGGATAGCCTACATCCCTCTAAGCTGGTATTTGCTGGTGTTAAGTCTTATTGTGCCCTTATTTGATTGTCTAGAGGGTGGCTTGTTTAAAATTTCAATCCCTCTGCCTGAAGCATTTGGTGACATTTTCTGACTAAGCTACTTGAGAAGAAGAGTATTGCTGGTTTCTGCTAAACTCTGCAAAAGCTAAGACTTACATTGCCATATCAACTGTTTTGGCACTTGTTTTTCGCATTATTTGTGTCACAGATGTTTTAATTGAGTGTTTCTGTGTTGAATATCTGAACTTTTTGACCTTTTTTACAGTTTTTAGAACTGTTGGTATCTGTGCAGCACTGCCTAGCAGTGATCAGTATAGACATTGATATCTTGCAGTGTAATTCCCTCTTGTAATCTGTTGAGATGCTAACCTCTGACGGCATATGCTTTCCTTTAAAATAAAGTTTCTGTCTAGACAATTTTTTTAACTACTAGACCATCTAATGTGCGCATAGCTTAGCGTTGCTTGTCAAGCTCCTTGTGTTATTGACTTATTCAGTATTTAAATTTCCCTCATTCCTCCCTAGTAGATCAGCAGCCATGGATATCCACTTCCCGACTCTCTCTATGACAATATGGTTGAGATGGGTATTTTGAGGCACTGTAGTAATTGCCTCGTATGCACTGATAACCCACTTATTCTTGATAAAGTATGCAAGAGGTGTAAATTCACTTTAACTAAGGAGGCAAAACTCTCTCAGAAAAAACTCATCCTATAGAGGTTGTCCGTGACACTTGCACCACACCTACTGCACAGAGTAAAGACCCTACACATAAAACTACTTATGGTGAGGAATTTTAGGTAACCTGCCTAAAATACTAAGACCACAATCAAAAAAGGGTCATCAGTCATCATGTAAACAGTGCGCTAAAACACCACCCACAGCTACACAATGTAACATTGTATCCAGTGCCTCTACTACTAAGCCCTTAAGGCAAACCAGCGCACAGACAAATTTCCTGGTCATTGGTGATTCTGGAGTGATGTACACCAATGTACCCCTCACCAGAGTGAGCAAGGAGAGAGTCTCAGCTACCTTTCTTGGGCTTGGATCAATCAAGCCACACAGTCACACAGGTCATTGAACCACAGGTACTAGTATGACTGTGTCATAGTCCATGTGGGTGTTAATTAAGTGAGGCATACCTCCCTTGACTGTGTGAAGCAAGACTTGATTGAGCTCTCTGATTGTGTGTCTCAGGCAGATATGAGCCTAGCACTGAACAGCATACTACCTTCTCCAATGTTACCAATCAGAAAATGATTGATTTTAACAGTTGGTTTAGCTTCTGGTGTCAATCCAAGAGGGTACAATATCTGAAGGCCTAGGAAGACATGGTTGATAGACCAGTCTGCTTTGCCAGGGGTGGTTTGCAGTTACGCCCTCTAGGCTTTTGGATATTGGCAAAGACCTTTTTCACTCCTATTGGCTTTTCTAGGCAATGCCAAACTGATAAACTTCCCAATGTAACTCAACCTATGAAGGAATATCTGAAGGTGGTACTTCTCGTGCTAGAAGTTTTAACAAGAAACTACACTCCCTGCAAGCCTTCCTCTTCCTGGAGAGTGTAGGCATCTATGTAGTAATGGAGACATGGTTTAAATTCACTAAGAGTACCCTGGCAGTGCAAGATTATAATGCCTTTCACACCAGTAGACCAGCTACTGCACAGGAGGGAACTAAAGGTGGAGGAGTCTCAGCCTGTATTGAAAACATCCTCACCTCCAGACTAAAGTGTGTGACACACTGGAACTCGTACATGCATAATTCACCATAAACATGGTCTTGTACCATATCCTTGCATCTTAGAGAGTCCCATTCATGTTCCAGGAAACCCCTACTACCTATCATAATGTACCAGAGTCCATCATTGTTCAACTCAATATGATCTTCATGGAGGATCTCAACCACCACTCTGTAGATTGAGAATCCTGTACCACTTTTAATGCACAAGCCCAGTGATTCCTAAACTTTAATTTCAGCATCCTGGAACAGTTGGTCCATTCTCCTACCAGGGGTGCGAACATCCTTGACGTTATACTTATAAACATGGGGATCAATGTTCCTCACCTGGCAAATGTCCTTCCTTATCAGACCTGACCATAAAATATTGACCCAGCTAAACCAAATGCTTTCAGGAGCTGTTCCAAAACTAACCTATCTGTACTTACTGTCACCTTGGCTAAATTCCAGGCACCCCTCCCAAAACCCAGTAAATACCATAACATATGCTCAGTTATTTACAACATTCCTTTACAACCATATTGATAGCTGTATAGAGAGAGCTATGCCCACACGTATTAAGAATAAAACAAACCCAATAGACAACCCACCCTGGTGGAATCACAATATCAATTGGTTATACAGCAAATGAAAAAAATATCTTGACCAAGCATAGGAGGAACAAACCCTAGCAAAGTGAAAAACCTCCTGACCAATTTAAACATGCAGGCAAGACGATACTTTATAATTCAGAGGCTAAATTTGAATAAAAAAATACCTTCTCAGGCAATGGACAACCATTATGTCATCTACAGCTATGTCCATATCCTCAAGGGAAATATGCAACAATGCACAGAATTTATTGAAAGCGGCATCATCAACACTGAACTGAAGGCCATTGCCAACCTTTTGCCTGACGGGTTCAGCTCAAATTTATCTCCCCTCTCCCCCTGATAGTCCAAAGGAAATACTGCATACAACAATCCCCCAACCATTACTTGGGGACAGGTCTTCAATGCACTTTCCAAGACCAAAAACACTGCATTGATGGGCCCAGATAACATCCCAGGATGCTTACTAAACAGCCTGAAGCATGACCTCTCTGGTCCACTTGAATCAATTTTCAGCTGGAGTCTGAAGTCAGGTTTTGTGTCCAAGGAATGGAGGATGACTACAGTCATTCTTCTGCACGAAGAAGGTCCAACCACCTACCGGGGTAACTACAGGCCCATAAGTCTGACTAGCCTCATATGTAAGACCATGGAAAGAATCATCATGGACATGATAAACAAGGACATAGGTAATCTGCAAATGCTGGACCCATCACAGTTAATTTCTATTAAAGGAAGGTTATCCTATTAATTTGGGTGGTCTTTTTTCAGAGGTTCACCAAAGCAGTGGATGAAGGCAAGACTCTGCACACAGCTTACCTCGATCAGGCCAAGGCTTTTATTACATTACCTCACTCAGGCATTATAGACGAGCTGAATTAGGCATAAATCCTTTTATCACCCACTGGATAGCCAGCTGGTTCAACTGATAGGACCCAGGAGGTCAAAATAAATGAGGCCACCTCCACCAAGAGGCCAGTTACTAGCAGAGTCTCCCAAGGATTGGTACTGGGCCTGCTCCTTTTTGGCATCTGTTTCTGTGAAGTGGAAGCAAATGCTGAAGTTTTATGGCTGACTAAGTTTGCAGATGATTGCAAGCTGGGGGTTATCATTGACTCCTGTGAAGATACTAACATTGTTCAAAAAGACCTATCTCTAACAACTGGTGCCAACGCCATTGTGATAAACTCAGTGTTAAGAAGTGCATAATTGTACCTTTTGAGAAGTCAGCCACCCGGATTAATTACCATGTTGATACTATGACTGTAAGAGTCGACCAGTGATCAGGGATTTCAGTACGCATATAGACAGTAGCCTTACCGTTAACCACCATGTGGCCACTTTCAGGAGGAAATCCTTTTACCTTTCCCAACTTATAAGTAAGGGCATAGCATCTAGGTCCAAAGAGGTCATTATCCCACTATGTTCTGCTATAATTAGACCAATCACAAAGTCTGTATGTACCTGACCAAGCATATGCAGCAACTAGAGCTACCTCAGAGGTTCCTTACGAAAAGATTATGAGGTGTAACAAACCTGCCTTATGCAGATTGCCTTAAAGCCCTTTACTTTTATTCAGTCTTCTCCTATAGATTACTGAGGTGTTATCTATGTCTGGCTTACAAGGCATCTGCAAACCCCACACTTGTTAATCTCTTGCATATTCATAAGTCAAACAGTACCAGAAATACAAGGTCTAAGGACCTGCATTTTGTCTGTAACTTAAACAGAACATGTTGGAGAGGCAGACGTGTGTCCCAGAGACTGCCCCTCCTATGGAACAGGCTTCCCATCCATGTGAAGCTGAAATTCATCTGTTAACCAAATTAATTGCAACCTGGACCACTGGATGAGGAACAGGAAATTTACACCTGGCCTGGCACCCATGTCCTGTATGGATTTTTTTACTGCATAAAAATATTTGTTTTCTAAGAGGTGTGTTTTAAAGTTGTGTAAAGTGATATACATGTTGTAAAAGTAGAAATAGCATGTAAAAGTTGTCATGTTCATTGTGATTTTTGTCTTCAGATAGAATGTGTGATAGTTTGTTAGAAGACTTAATAGGGAAAGTATAACAGTAAATGAAAGCTGTTGAACTGTCATATTTAATTGGAGTATGTAGTCTATGTAGAGTTTAGAAAATTGGAGGAGAAATATAATTATTTTTTATATTTTACAAGGGTGTAAATATTTAAGCAATAACCCACTCCTGGCTGTGGGTAATGCTGGATTTACCCATGGTTGGTGTGGTTTATTCATGAGGGTGAAGCCCAAGTGGCCAAACAAAGACAACCGTGGGTAAATCCAGCATTACCCACACCCAGAAGTGGGTTATTGCTATTATACAATGACATTATTTAAGAAAAAAATACTTACTTTTCTTAAATAATGGCATTGTATAATGCCTCCGTGCTGCCCTTCATCAGCTGTCCAGTATTCTGTGGCAGTTCTGATGTACTGCATATGCTTACACAGTACATCAGAGCTGTGTGTGGAAGCAACGGAGAAAGGAAGATCTCCATTGCTTTTTTAAAAGTGTCTCGCTATGTTAAAAGAGTTTAACATAGCGAGATAGCTTTAAAAAAAGCAACGAAGAAAAGAAGATCTCAGTTCCCTTTTTTAAAGCTGTCTCGCTATGTTAAACGAGTTTAACATAGCGAGATATCTTTAAAAAAAAGCAACAGAGAAAGGAAGATCTCCACTGATTTTTTTTTTTAAGATATCTTGCTATGTTTAACATAGCAAGATTACAGCAACGGAGCTCTTCCATTCTCCGTTGCTACCAAAAACACACAAAAATCAAGACTTCTACTAATGGAAAAAGTCCGGGCGACCGGACCTTTTCCATTAGTATAAGTTGGATTTACAATGGGCACGCTGACCAATCAGCATGCACATTTTGAAATATTAATGGGGGATCATTGTATAATAGTAAATAATTTGTTTATGGGTGCTTTATTTTTAGTGAGTTATGAATGTGCACAAGAAGGTGTTACTGACTGTATATGCAGTGTAGTGGCTTGGGGGAGTTGTGAGAGGAACTAATTACCACGAGTTATTGATGGTCTTTTATAAATCTTGCTATTGGTGAAGTTAGTTAGTGCAGGATTGTGTGACGAGGTAGAGTTATTCATGTATAAACATATAATCATGGGGTGGGGAAATCATGATGGGGCCTGGGAATGAAAAGCATGCAGCCAAACAGCATTTCTCAATCTGTTAGCAAAAAGAAAATAAAATAAAAAATCTGCTTGCAAATCAGCATTGTAGTGGCAGTGAACAGATTAGTAAGACAAGCAAGAAGCCATTTAATGGAAAGATAAGTATCTAATGAAATGAAATGACCTTTTTATTTAGATCACCGTCACCAGATGTTATAAGACAGTAAAGAAAAACCTCAGTGGCTCAACTCTGAGCTAAGTACAGAGTTGGAGTTGAAAGTCTACAAATGGATCAAATTCCTTGAACGTCAGATGCCTGAAATCCAAGCAGATGAGGAACCGATTGCTGTTTTTCATAGGTAGGTACTAGGCTATCGGCCCTAGGGCCCATACAAGCCTAGCCAAAAAATGTACCCTGGCTTTCACCACTCAAGAAAATTATTTTCCTGTGCCCCTGTCAAGCAGAGCCACAGAAGTGATCCCTGGGGTGAATTTCCCATTTCCCATCCAATCATCAAGATTTTTCTTGAAGAGTGCTAATGAGGAGCTCTGTTTGACATAGATAAGTAGTCTGTTCCAGAGTATGGGAAGTCTCTGGGACAGGAATCTATCCCTCCAGCATTTTCTTTTTATTGTGGTGACAAGGTTAAGGTCCCTAGAGCGTGTAGCTCGGAGAGATTGGGATTTCTTTAAGTGGAGCATGTCCAACAGCTCTGGGTTTGACATAGCTTTATATGTTAGGCAGAGATTGCCCCTGAGTAGGCGATATGCGATGGAGTAAAGCCGTAGTTTTTTGAGATGGTCTGCATAGGGCATATGTTTGAGGCCAGTAATCCCCTTTGTGATGTATTTCTGTGGTCTTTCCAGTTGTTGTAGATGTCTTGTGAGGTACATACCAAAAGGGGCATTGTACTCTATAATGGGTCTAATGAGTGATGAGTAGAGGGGAACAATGACCTCTTTTTTTCTGGATGAGAATCCTTTTGTGATGAGATGAGCCACATAGAAGGATTTCCTGACCACTGTGGCGATGTGATTATCAAAGGAGAGACTACTGTCCACCTGTGTCCCAAGGTCTCTTATCACATTTTCGGCATTAAGTAGACTACTAGCTATGTGGTAGTTCATGGGTACAGAGTTTTTACCAAAGGGGATGACAGTACACTTTTTGGCATTGAGCTTCAGGCCATGGCTTTGACACCAGGTATCTGTCTCATTGAGGCCCTTTTGTAGTTTGTCCACATCATTAGGAGTTTCGATTATGGCTCCTAGTTTGCAGTCATCTGCAAACTTTGTTAGCCAAAGACCTTCTATGTTGGCCTGCACTTCAGAGAAGTAGATACCAAACAGGAGAGGACCCAGGACTGAACCCTGTGGTACTCCACTTGTCACTGGTCTGATGGAATCCGCTACTTTCACAGTGTGGGTTCTGTCCGTGAGCCAGTTGGCAACCCATTTTGTGATTTATACCTAGTTTAGTGAGCTTATCTATAATTCCAGAGTGGGGGATGGTGTAGAAAGCCTTGGCGAGATCTAGATAAGCTGTGTGAACCATTTTACCCTGATCTATGGCTTTGGTGACTGCTTCAAAGAAGTCAATCAGATTTAGAAGACATGATCTGCCTTTTACAAATCCAAACTGTGTAGGGTCCAGAGTTTGGAGATTACCAATGTCTTTGTTTATGAGTTCCATGATGATACGTTCCATGGCTTTGCAAACCAGGCTCGTCAGGCTAATGGGGCGGTAGTTCCCGGGGTCCGTCGTGGCTCCCCCTTTGTGGAGTGGGATAACTGTCGCGGTGTGCCATTCAGTGGGTACAAAGCCTGAGGTGAGGCTATGATTGAACATGGTACTTAGGTAGGGTGCCAGTTCATTCTGTAGTTCGTGTAAAACGCAGCCTGGGATATTGTCAGGTCCCATGGATGCTGTGTTCTTGGCTTTGGAGAGTGTGTTTTTTACCTGTGCAGTCGTGGTTATAGGAACTTTGCATTCTTCAGGTATAGAGATGGGCCCTCTAGGGGGTGAGAGGGGGGTAAAGTTAGCACTGAACCTATTTGCTAGGATGTTGGCAATATCAGTTGGTTCTGTATATTTAGTGCCATTATGCTGTAACTCAGAGCAGATCTGAGTGTTCCCATTTAGATTCTTGACATAGCTATAGAATGCTTTGTGGTTGTCTTTAGAGTCAGTGGCAATTTTGTTTTCGTAACTAGCTTTGGAGGATTTTATGAGGGATCTCAGCTTCTTACTGAGGTTGACCAGGGAGTTCCTTCCATCATGGGATTTTACTCTTTTATTGCAACAATTTCTTTCTTCTGTTGTAGAGTTTGTTTATGGCAGAGGTCCACCAGATTGGCTTCCTTTTTTTAGAGGATAACATCTTGGTTCTGTTAGGGATAGCATGATCCATACACTCGTGTAAGTGCTTATAAAGTGCATTTGTGTAGGATTCGGCAGTCATACCTCTATTGTCCGTCTGCATGGGTGTCATGAAGTTTGCCACTTCTGTCTTAAGAAGTGTGAAGTTGGCTTTTGAGAAGTTTTTTACGATGGTTTCCCTAATTGGGGCTGGGGGTGGGATGTGGATGTCTAGGCTGATTAGCTTGTGGTCGGATCTGACCAACGAGGAATTGACCTCTGTTGTGGAACACCGGTTTCCCATGTTGGTAATGACCAGGTCTAGGATATTGCTGCCCCTGGTGGGGGTGTGAATAAGTTGATCCAAGGCGTTGGAATTTATGAATTTTAGAAAACGTTGAGCAAAAGAGTTAGTACACGAGTAGTTTTCCCAGTTAATGGTGGGGTAGTTGAAATCGCCCATTATTAGGGTGTTGGGTTGTACCCTAATACTTTCCAGTATATCAAGAAATGAGGAGTGTGAATCCTGGAGCATGGTGGGGGGTCTGTAGCAAGCTACAGTTTGGATTGTGGTCTTGCCCAGAGTTAGTTGCACTTGGATAATCTCGGATGCATTATGCTGTGCAACTAGCCTGGAGGTGTGGATATCCTTAATGAATATGGACTCGCCTCCGCCTTTAGTGTTTCTTTCTGGGTTAGGTGGCTGAAAGGTGTGGTATGAATTGAAGCCTGGTAATGCAGGGGTGCTCTCTGGAGCTTTGAACCAGGTCTCTGTCACTGCACAGATGTCAATGTTCTCCATTTTAAGGAGTGCCTCCAGTGAGTGCATTTTGAGGTTTAGACTTCTAGCATTGAGTAGCATTACCCTCAGATTTTGCTTGCTTGTACCTGCTATGGTGATGAATTTGTCATTTGAACCTTGCCTAAAAAAGGCACTATAGGGGTTGCAAGAGTCTTAGCCAGTATCCGGAATCCTAAGGGCGACAGCTGCAGGCCATCTCTGGCAAAGCATCATGGACTGTCAATCATGTCGTCCCAGGCAGACAAATCCCCTTAGAATGACACCAGAAGCTTAGCCAATTGTTGAAGTCAATCATTTTGTCCTTGTACTGTGATATCATTCTGGGTGATGGCAGGATGCTACTCAGGGCTAGGGTCATACCTGCCTGGGATACAAGATCGGAGAGATCCTCCATGTCTCTTTTCATGTAGTCCAGGGAGGTACGTCTCAGGTCATTCACACCACCATGGACAATGACAGTGTCATATTTGTACTTATTGTGGAGTGACCTGAGTGCATGCGTTGTGTGGCGGATCCTGGCACCTGACCGTAACTTTCTCCTTGTTTAGTCTAGTGAATGGAACATCAGTATGCCTGACTATAGAGTCACCTATGACTAGAGTGTTGGGTACGTTGTTATGCCTTGGAAATTACTGCTCATGTCATCTTAACAAGACCTTTGTTTTTGGAGATTTCTCCTTTCTTCATGTTTGTCTTACCATAGAGTTTGTGTATGTAAGTCAAAGGGTATGGGGAGTTGACTCCCTGCAAAAAAATGTTTACAGTTGAAGTTTTTGCCTTTTTTGTACTTTGTAAATTTCTGTTCAGTGTTTTTGGCCCTTAGCATCTTGTAATTTGAGGTTTCATAGGGGAACCTGGAATTTCAAATCAAAGTTGTGTCATTCTGTTTGTTTAATATTGTTTATTCCATTGAGGTGATATCACTTTAATGTTTCTTATTCCATTTAAGCTATGTCCATATTTGTTTTGAAGTCATGTTAATTAAATACTGCAGTGTTGAACAGCTTGTTGACTTTAACAACAATAGGAGAGTTCCTACATGAGTTGCGTCACTTGGTAGATCCATGTCCTTTCAGTTAGTTAAACTCCTATCCTAAGGTGAGGGTTTTACAGGAGGTGCTGCAGAGATGCACTGTTTATGTATGTATGTATGTGTGCATGCATGCACAACTAACATTTGTCATACAAACTGAGGTAGTTAAGAGAATACATTTATACTGTGCTGTCCATTAATCAGGTTAACATTCATTTATTTGCCTTTTCTAATGTCTGTATTTGCTATATTCAAGTCACAAAAGAGCAACTAAATGTAATAAAATTATCTATATTTTTCAGGAAGCAGCAGCTCAGAAGAGGGCTTTATTGGAAAATGAATTTTCTCTAATGAAAAGCATACTTGAAAAAGAAGAGAAAGATGCCATAAAATCTGTGGACCAAGAAGAAAAAAAAATGAAAGGAGACATTGGATATTCAAGTAAAGTAATTGCTTATAAAAAGGAAGAATATACAAAGCTGAAAGATCAAATGGAACTTTGTCTTCAGAAAAGTGACAATATTGCATTTCTAAAGGTCAGCATCTTAATATAGATATATATTTTCTTTCATAAATTGGTAATTGTAGCAGACAGTATACTGTTACTAATGAACCTTATGTTGAACTTCAGAAGAAAGTTATTTATTAAATGCTCAAACACTGTGTTTATACCATCTGGGTAGACTGCATCCCTGATTAACAAAGAGCATAGCTTTATCTGTGCTAGCATGTGGGATGGATGCATGAGTTATATGACTGACAGAAAGCACAGTATTTGTGGTAAGGTGTAGGGTAGTTGGGGGGGTTATACCTGTGTTGAATATGCAGCATAGTATGTTTCATGGTGGGATATAGGATAGGAGTGGACTGTATTTGCATGAGACAGGCCCCAAATGATTATCTCTGGAAGGGTCTCGCATGGGTCTAGGATGGGTGGCAGAGTAGATTGTGTTTGACAGGCACTGGGGTAGTATGCAGGTTGGGTGTAGAATGGATTGTTGGACTGTATTTCTCTTTGACAGGTATCGTAGCATGACTCTAGGTGGGAGTATGGGACAGGCTGGTGGAAGGTATTCTTGCTTGAGTGAGTGCAGATCTTCATTTCCGGTAGATGTGGTATGAGAGGTGGACTGAGTCGGATTTGGTATTGAGTGACAAGGTTTTTGTGCTGGTACTTTGTTTCTCTTTGGTTATTTTGTTGAAAACCTCAAGTAAAAATAACTAAAATTATTAAACATTGTTGCATCTGCTTTAGAAGATTTACTTTGAAAATCCTTACAGCCATTTTTTTCTATTCCTAGAACAGATGTCCGTGTGTGTAGTGCAGTAAGTTTTTCCACTGATATTTTGTTTAAGAATTATTAAATGATTTTCCAGAAAACACTTATTACCTTTATTTTGTATCACTACTTCCCACTGCTTCTTTACTACCATTTTTACCAAACACTATTCCAAGTAATTCATTTTTTTTATCAGAAAAGTATCTTCAGTATTAGTTACACCATGTAAACCCTTACTTTTCATCTTTATTCAAGTGTAGTTCCACTTTCTCTAAAGTATCATTCTATAATATCACTATTTTATCCATCTTTCCCTTCTTGCAATAACTATAATATAATCAGCATTTGATGAAAAATTAAGAACATCAACACAGTAACGTGATCCATATGCCCTCTTACCCAATGTGTACTAATCATAATACAAGCATCAGCAGCATTAATAACTAAGTAAGCTAATACAATGCTCATAGGGCAGTCCTGTAGTATACCTCACAAACCCCTGCTTAGGAGGCGTGGCCAAGATGCCAGTCTGATAGCAGCAGAAATCCATAGCTCTGCATAGATTTTAATATCCTGACAGGAAATATACTTTAATTTTTAGAAAAATCTAAAGTTATACTAAAAGTTAGATTAACATAGATTCTTTATTATTTTCTAAAAATTAATACATAGTCAAGAAAAAATTTTAATTATTTCTGTCAAGAAGTTTTCTGCTGGAGATCTCAAGATGAGCAACTCGAAGAACCCACACCAGGAGAGTGCAGTGAAGAAAGAACTACATCTTATAATAAACATCCGTCACTAAAAATGGACAAATTCAAAATCAAAATGGATATTATCAAACAGGAATGCAGTAAACAACTGGAACTTCTAAATGGAATAGTAAAAAAAAAAAAACAATCTAAGCAGATTCTTGCCTTAGAGGAAACAGTAAATGACCTAGATACTAGACTGACAGAAAATGAACATCACAATGAATTTCTTCTGAAACAAAACACCAGGCTGGTTGAGAAACTGGAAGACCTTGAAAGCAGATCAAGGATGAATAACAAGAATATATGGAATTCCTAAGAAAAGGAGGGTGCTAACATGATTCAATTCCTCAATAAGTGGTTTTCATCAGCACTAAACATGCCTGAATCCCTCTTTTTTGGAATTGAGAGGGCTCATCGGTCCCTGGCAAAACCAGCTTCAATCTCTGAGTTCATCTAACCCCAGGTCTATAATAGATTTCTTTCCTCGCAAGACAAGGACTTAGTGCTGAAATCAGCTTGGTCTAATTCCCCTATCAAGATGGGTGAAAAAATTATTCGTTTTGATAATGACTGCACCTCTGCAGTCATATCCAGAAGAAAGGAGTGTGTTCCTATAAGTCCTTGAAAAGAGCCAATATTAAAAGCTCAAATTCTTTTTCCTGCAAAAATAAAAATCATCTTGCCAGAAGGAGTGAAGATCTTTGATTCCCTACAAGAAGCAGTAGAATTTATCAAAAAGAAGAAAATACTGTAGGACATAGAAGAAATGGAATGGCCATCCTAGAGTTTGAAGAGACAGGCAACAAAAAATGGATGGTCTGTGAAGGAAGGAGCAAACAAAACTAAGAAACTAAAGGACAAATGAATAAATTCCTTCTGATTGTAAATGCTTTGTTTTATGAATCGTAATATATTTGATTCTGGTAAGTCTCTATGCTGTAAGGTAATGTGAATCATTTGTTATTATTAACTTTCTCTTTTCCTTTCTATATCTACTTTTTCTAATTACATATAGTACTAAGTATTTAAATAACATTCTATCTGTCTTCTTTCTTCCTGTTCTTTTTTGTTATCAATATTCCTTTTCTGTCTTTTCCCCATTATAAGAACTTTACATACTGTTCTCTTTTAAATAACTACAAATGATGTATGTCTTCTAATTCTTTAGTAATAGTATAATTTGACTTAATACCAAAGTGCATTTTTTTCTAGTGGGTCAGTGGTGGGGGTAACAAGGTGTTTCTGATTAGTGTTTCTAACTAAATGTTTTAAACTTTTTGTTTAGATACTTTTAAACATTAATACAGTACATTAATGGTGTTTTATCGATAACACTAGATATATATATATATATATATATATATATATATATATATATATACATGCGTGTACTATGTTCCTTTTTTTTCTTTCTCTCTGCCATGGTTAACTGGTGGGTAAATGAAATGTTATAATATGATTTTTGACTTGAGGCAGCTGTTATTACTTCTAAATAGCTGTTTTTATATGAAAGGGTTATTATTTTTTCATGATGTTGATGTTTTGTGAGGAAACTGGTGGCCTGGATGACTGTTCTCATTGTGGAGATTCGTGACATCCACTGACAAGGCAGCTTGAATGTTTTTTTTCTGTAAACTCTAAAAGCTTCAAGATCTAAATTTCCCACCGAAAAATGCTTTTTTCCTCACTAGAGAAAACTTCTGTTGTGCATGAGCCTATTTAGATACTTTTTAACAAGTTTATGAAGCTGCAACTTGAGGAAACAACAGTGATGACATAATTTGATCTTTTGGACTTGTTAAATGGTTGTACTTGAATTCTTTTCTCTTGAAATTCTGTTATCCTTCACTAGATACTTTAAATGGTAAATAATTAGTTCTGATAAGTGTTTAACTCCTTTGAAAATGCCTATGTTTTCTTATAGATGCATACATTCTGCAGATTCAGTGACACTATTAGTAACTAAATGACATCAAGTAAACTAGGAGCTGCATTAGAAAACTCATTATGCATATTAACATCAGACTTATGTTATATAACTAAACCTTTAGTAACTAAACAGCGGGTTGTGAGGCCCCCCCCCCGAAGAAAGATATCAACATAGATCTTAATACATACGAGTAATATGTGTATAATTGCAAAATATAATAGTTATGTTGTAATAAGTGTTTTATATATATAAATATATATATATATATATATATATATATATATATATATATATATATATATATATATAAGAGATCCTTGCATGAAAAATGTTAGATAGATGACTGACAAATAGTTAAATTATCTGATGCTTCTTGAAAAGTCTTGGAAATAATGACAATCTTCTTAACCTTCAGCTTCTAATGTTTATACGTACTTTGATCTGATTTCTGGCATACCTATGTATTAGAGGTGCTATTATCATATGTGACATATTCATATAGCTTCAGATTTATTGGACACACTCATTCTAATGTATATTTCAAGGATTCAGATTTCTTTAGTTGCTTTCATAGTGTTTTTCTGTTTTGTTTTTTTACTCTATTCTAGGCAGAGATGGATAATTTGTGTCATTTGGTATTGGAGAGGTGGTGAATAGATGGTTTAGTTAAGTTTTTAACTAAACCAGAAACTTTGTTTCATGTATGTGTTTGTAAATAGTTTTGGGTTTTTGAAAGTAGTGCTTAATACACATTATGCATCCATGATAAGTATGTTTTCAGTAGATTTCAAGTCAACACGGAAGAAAGGTCTTTCAGTTAGTATAAAGACGCACAATCAAACCAAGAATAAAATCTTGCCCAACGGCCACAGTTAGTAATAACATACACGTTATAGTCAATGACTTATAAATGTTTATCATTAAATATTAATGGTCTTTTTACAGGAAACCCATCTATTAAAAAAAGATCTGCAAAAATACTCATTCAATGGCTATAGCATTCTGGCTGATTCATGTTTTAAGACTAAGAGAAGGGGCGCTCTTATTCTATGGAAAATACTTATACTATGCCAAGAATTATAGATACAATTTCAGATAAAGATGGGATGCCGGGCATTGTTGTTTTGGAAATCAATAGTAAATATTATACTTTGATTAATACATACTGGATGCCACGAATGAGTACTAAATATGTTGTCAAATATCTGGACCTGATTACTTTAAATGCAAAAGGGAAAATTATAGCAACAGGTGATTTTAATTGCCTGTTATCAGGCAATGATACTTATAAAAATGGTAAAACAAAACTAATATCTCAAGCCAAGAAGTTGAATGACTGTACAAACCAGATGAACCTTAAAGATATACATGGTTTAAGGGAACATTATTCCTTATTCTGTACTCACTATTCATATTGGTTTGGTACACAAACATTGATAAGGTCTTTGTATCAAATAATATATACTCTAAAATAAGTGATGTATCTATAATGACTTGTCCACTTTCGGACCATAATGCTATAAACTTTAACTACACATATGATTTAAGATTTCTGCAGAGAATTCATGCTTACATAACCAAGTTAAATGATGTTAGGGAATGAATAATGAAAGAAATAGACATGTTTATGGAAACAAATGATAATGGTGAAGTGACTGATACTATACTATGGGACACCTTTAAAGTTTATATATATGGTAGAATAAAATATTGGTACCTACAAAATTGCTAAGTTAAATCAAAAATACTTAGAAGTTCTGAATCATAAGGTAGCCATAATCCTAGAAAAATTGAAATTATAATCTTATGCTGTAAATCCCAAATATCTACATAAAACAGTGGTAAGATGCAAAAAAGTAAACAATCAAAATCTTATTTAATGAGATTAAATATAAAAGTGATGGTTCACTTAAGAGTACATCTAACTTAATGGGCATATTAGAAGTGTTCAAAAACTACCATAAAGATATAAATAATAACACACCCCTTTTGAAGACAGATAATGTAATAAATACTTTTATTTAAGAAACTATAAATACTAAAGTGTAAATGCAACAAAATAACATATTAAATAAACAAATAACACTAACAGAAGTGAAAGAGCAAGTAAAAAAAATAAAAGATAATAAAGCTCCAGGACTGGATGGAATAATTCTTGAACTATATAAGATTTTTCCTGAATATAGAATAAAGAAAATAAGTGCCTTTAGGGGTTGGGAGTGTGGCTTAATGGCTAAGGTGTTTGCCTTACAAACACAAGGTGCAGGGTTTGAGTCTCACAAGGGATAATTGGCTAGGCTTAAAATGGCTCGCAAGGGCAGTTAGCTTAGTACTAAACCATGAACCTATGAACTATGGTTAAGCACCTCCATATTAAAACAAGGTAAGGACCCCAAATCCTGTGATTCATATAGGCCAATTTTGTTACTAAACACTGATTATAAAATTTTCATGACAATTTTAGCTAATAGGATAAAGAAAATATTACCTAATTTAATACACAATGATCAGACAGAGTTCATTCTTCATAGAAAGGTGCAAGATAACACTATTAAATTACTATATTTAATAGTCATAGCATGCAAATACAAAAAACAACTAACTATTATCAGCCTAGACATAGAAAAGGCTTTTGATTCTATTAGTTGATCTTATCTACAAAGAATTCTGATTGGTTTTGAATTCTCTGCAGATTTTGTAAACTTATTAATGAAAATTTGTAGTGGGGCACAAGCTTATATGATCCTCAAGGGAACTAGACAAGGTTGGCCTTTGTCACCATTATTGTTTGGTCTTTCAATGGAGTCTTTTGCTACATATATCAGAAACAAGCAAAATATAAAATGCTTTCAAATTAATAAGGACTATTGTCCTAAGATACAATTATTTGCTGATGATATGTTGTTAACATTGGATGATAGTGGTGGTTCTTTGCATGATGTTATAAATATCTTAAGCAAGTTTGAAAGAATTTCAGGGCTTAAATTTAATCATAATAAATGCAAAACATTACTAATTAACAAAAAGATCAAAAACACCTAAGAGAGAATAGCCTATTTAATTGGAGAATGATGTATTAGAATATTTGGGTGTCAGTATAAAGAGTACATGGAAAGAGTCTGTTAAACTAAACTACAATAATTTAATAACCACCATTAATGAACGAACCAAAAGATCAAATAAAATGTTCTTGACAATGGAGGATAGGCTCTCTTTAATTAAAATGATAATTTTACCTAAAATGTTGTTTTATATACAGTCATTGATACTACACCCTCCCAAAAACTTATTTCAAAAATTAGATTTCATGCTACTTAAATTTTTATGGTTCCCATTAAAAACTAGGATTGCATATAAATGGCACATTAGAGCTTGGAACAGTAATGGGATAGTATTCCCTAGCGTAGATCTTTATTCGAGATCAGTTATAATTAATGTAATATTACATTCTATCACACCTACCTATGCACCTGGCTGGAAAACAATGCATGAGATTCATATAACTGATGTCAGAACTATAGAAAATCAATTTAAGGAACAGTATGGAATAAGTAGAGTTCATTGGCGTTTATGTGAATTTTGTTTATTTAATAAGACGTTTGATCATTTTTCTTATGACATTAATCAAATATTTAATAACTTTAAAAATATAATTCAGGAACAAACCACTTGCTGACAAACAGGATAAACGCCAAGTGCTCCAGAAAAACTTGAATAATATTAATGAAACCAAAAGGAGCAACTAGGCTGATGCAGAGTCACAAGTAGAAATGAAAGGCAAAATCCTCAGGTTAAAATCCAAATGAAAGGCAAAATCCTCAGGATAAAATCCAACTTTAATTCCACTGCAGGTCAGATAAGCGCTTTCACTCATTCATTTGAGCTTCATCAGATCATTACATGATTGGATTTTAACCTGAGGATTTTGCCTTTCATTTCTACTTATGACTCTGCATCAGCCTAGTTGCTCCTTTTGGTTTCATTAATATTATTAAAAATATAATTGATTGTAATTACATTAAACAATTTCTGTTTCTGATTGCCTAGATTCTTTTAACTTCAATGTGATGCAAAAATTAAAGGAAAATAACTTGATATTCTGGCACCAGTTTATTGAAAATAAGAGTATTAAACCACTAAACTCTCTTTTATGTAGTTTTGATAATAGTCAAGACAGCTGGTTGTTTATACACTACGTCAGTTTGCAGAAAACAAAATGAGAATATCAATCAACCTAGAGACTGACTCTATGCCTAGTTTGATTTAGCTTTTTATTAGGTGTCTTGAAAAGACAGATAATCAAAAATTAAGTGTCTCAACTATCTATAAGGTACTAAGAGAAGACACTCTAAAGTTTGACTCAGATTTTTGGAATTGCTATGTAAAGGCTAATGGAGAACAAATATCTGATGAATCCAAAAAATTATTAAATTCTATGTATGATACCTCTTCTTCATTATGTTGGAGATTGTATACATGGAAATTTATGAATAGGAGTTTCTGTACTCCACATAAAATAAAAAAACTGTGAAAGTAAATGTTGGAAATGTGATGATGTAGTAGAGGCCAACTGGGTTCACATGTTCATTGAATATAGAAATGTTCAATACTGGAAAGACTTCAGATATTTTGTAAATGCATTATGGTCTGAAATCTGTCATATTTCCGTGGTATCCCCGAAGTCTCAAAACAACCCACTAAAGTGTAGTGGGTCTAAAAACAAAACAGTGTAAGAAACTTCTCTGTGTGGAAGATTTTCAGTACATGTATTTCTAGTTAATCACTGTAAATTAATAAGATCAGACAATAGTAGTAGAAGTAGCAAACGTAAACTCGTCAAGTCAAAAAGTAATAATAGAAAATATATAATTCTACAGCATTACTAAGTATTCGAAAGTAATCCAAGCAAGGCAGGCAGTCTGTTTCCAGTCGAAAATCTTTTATTAAGTACACAGACAAGCGATCCAAGTAAAACAAAAATAGAGTAATAATTTCCTCACAAGCTTTCAAAATATATATATATACTTTTTATCAGGCATGGGAGTGGTTTATTGTGCTGTAAAACAAAGTGTTATTGGTACACATATTAAATTCACATCCCTTCCCCCATCAGTGTGACATTCGAGCTGGTCCTGCCCTACCTAGTAGCTGTCATAATAATATATAGCCCTAATGTACTTTAATGGTACATCTTATTTAACCAAATTATTAAGTCTGTGATTTTATACAAGGCAATATACTACATGGCTGGAAATATATCAACCTTAGTTCATTTTGCGATCAAAAATTATATATAGATATATACATATACATTTTGCATGTAAAAATCAGTTTCTATTTTCATAACCTATTGTTAACAAAGATCGCTTTCGTCCTTCTAGACTTCTTCAGGTCTGTGTACAAGAACCCTAAAAACCTATATAATTGTATAATTAGTTAGTATTGTTAATACCATCATTTTGAACAAAATGGAAAAAAGAGAACCAGAAAAAAGTAAAAAAAATATATGTATGATGATGGAAACAAAATATACACTTACATTTCAAATGATTTAAAATGGTATTTAAAACCAATTTGTAGAAACAAATAAAATAAAATACACTTAGTCATGTAAACAATGTGGCAATTTTCTAAGTTCCAGTGCACTTTTAATTGAACAGTAGTAGTTTAGTCCAGGCTTTCTAAAAGAGTTCAGCTTTAATTGCCACATGAGTTCCTGTTTCTCCAGAATATTCGGGATGTCTCCTTCAAGATCACCCATGTCTATGCGATCCAGGATCTGGAACTTAAAACCTTTGTGTCTTTTATGAAGAGAAAGGTGTTTGGCTACTGCATTATTTTTACATCCAGAGCGGATTTCTGAAAGATTACATGAAATCCTTCGCTTGAGTTTATTTACAGTCTTGCCCACATAGAATGCATCACATTCATTGCACTGTGCCCTGTAAATTACTTTTTTAGTGTTACAGTCACCCCCTGCACTGGTTTTAATGATCTTCTTTAAATAAGGGCAATAAAAACTATCACCTTGCTGTATAAATATACAAAATGTACAGTTAGTTTCACATCTTTTAGTGCTTTTCTCACATGGTCTAGGTTTAAATTCAACAAAACTTCTAATATTCCTGGCCTTCCTATAAACAAATGATGGGGCTTCACCTAAGATGTTAATCAGAAAAGGGTTTCCTGTGACAATGTCCCAGTTTTCTTCAATAATATTTTTGATACTGTGATAATCCAAAGTGTATGTCAGGATGCAGCTATTTTTGCAATTGTTATTCTCTGTGGGATTACTTAACATTTTTCTACTGGGGAGGTTGAGTGAAGGTGCTTCAGTCCTTTTCAGTTCTATAATGGGTTCCAGGATGTTTTTTAACATCTGACTTTCATAGCCTCTCACTAGAAAATCATTCTCTAAGTTGTTCGGGTTTCTCAAAAATGGCTCCATCTCTGTGGTGATTCGAGCTAATCTATAGCCTTGGGATTTCACTACATTATACTTGGTTTTTGTAGGATGTAGACTTTTACTGTGGAGTAATAAGTTAACCCTCGTTGGTTATCTGAATAGATCAGTGGTCAATAAAACGTAAATAGCATGTGATATGCTGCATGTTGTCTGTGTTGTTTAATACAAAGTCCTCCTCCCATTTGCCCAGGGCTATGTTAGCTATTCTGGGAGCCATGGCAGTCCCCACTGTTATACCAGTTTTTTGTTTGTAGTGTTTGCCATTGAAAGTAAAGAAATCGAAGTCCAGTACAAGATTAATGAGCTTGCTTAACTTTTGCAGTTGTGCCTGTGTACCCTGATTATGTTTCTTAAAAGACTCCATAGCCGCTGTTATACAGTAATTGTGAGGGAGCACTGTGTACAAGGATTCCACATCAATAGTTACCAAAATACTGTCAGCTTCCACTGTAATGTTTTTTATTTTCTTCAAAAAATCCATTGAATCTCTTATGTATGACTTATTCTTTTCTGCTAGAGGTTTCAGCAAGTAATCAAGGTAAATGGCTGTGGCTTCAGTAAGGGAACCTCCACTTGCTACCACCGGTCTATAAGGTGGGTCTTCTCTGTTCTTGTGTGGCTTTGGTATTCCAAAAAAGTAAGGTAAACGTGGGCATGGGCTCCATAAATAATTATAAAGATTTTCAGTGATAAGTTTTTCTTCCCATAGTGTGGTGAGATTAGTGTTCCATAAATCATATGCTCTTTTTATGTCATCCATGGTAAATAACTCATAAAATCTGTTATCCTCCAGCATGTTCTCTATCTTTTGGTTGTAGCTAGTGGTATCAGTCACAAGTATACCTTCTCCCTTGTCTGCCTTCATTACATGCCTGGATTTATCATTGCCTAGCTCAAGAAATGCTTTTCTTTCTCCCTGTGTTAAGTTATAAAGTTTTTTCTTTGGAGGTTTTTTTTATTTTTAAAAGATCTCTTCATTCACATCTTGTATCCCAGTGGGAATGCTCTTGCTCCCATCCCACATAACTTACTCTTGCAAATTCCATCTTCCTTCCTTCCTCTGTTTCCTCCTGCAACTCTCCTTGTTATTCACCCCTAACTCTTACATATTAATTGCAAATTCCATCTTCCTTCCTTCCTTCCTCTGTTTCCTCCTGCAACTCTCCTTGTTATTCACCCCTAACTCTTACATATTACTATCCCTATGAAAATTGGAAATAATGCTCTAAGCCACACCCCGTAAGGGTTTGCTTCCGAATATGATATTATTTCTCATTATTTTCATGCTAAATTTCCTTTTAGTCTGTATTATCTATTAAGTATTTACTTGCAAATTATTTTTCTGTATCTTTAACCTTTGTATAAAAGTATAATTTGTGCAACTATTAAGAACAACCTATTGTAACCTTTTTAGTTTTGGAGCTTTTCTCCCCAGGACTCCATTGAAAATGGGTTCATTTGGCCCAATGGACTATCCTGGTAAACCAACTGCAAATAAATAATAAAAAAAAAAAAATAAATTTTTAAGCAGCTTCCTGATATCCATCTCACATTTCACTTCGAAAGCAGCTAGTGTTTGATGTAGTGGTGTACAATAGCTGCTAGGCCTTTTTATAGTTTCATCAATAGGCTTATTTTCAGTGTCATTACTTTTGCCATGAAACTGTACCCTTAAGTTGAGCTTCCTCACAAACATTTTAAGGTCTATCAGTACTTGAGCAACCTCACTCCTGCAGCTTGGTACAAAAGTAAGTCCTTTGGACAACACACTTTTTTCCTCTTCAGTCAGTGCTTTAACAGAGTGGTTCCAGATAAGTGGAGCACCTGTTATTGTGGTACCTGTTGTTGTTGTTATTGTACCTGTTATTGTGGCTGTTTCCTCTGTCTGAGCCTGGGACCTGGGTTGGAGTCGGGATGCCAGTTGGGATTGCCCAGGTATTGTATTTCCCTCACCCCTGTCCACTGTTTTGTTCTCCTGTCTCTCTGGGAGTTTGTGGATAGAGTATAAGACCTCTGGAATTCCTCCTCTGCTTTCTGGAATCTTGGTGGGTTGCAGTAGTATTCCTCGCTGTGGCTGTGGTATGGGGGGACCTGGTAAGGAGGGACAAGCTCTGGGGCTCTGGTGGTGGTCGTCGTTCTTGTTCTGGTACTGGTACTGGCTTTGGTATTTGTGTGGTGGTTGATGTCTGTGCTGTTGATATTGGTCTTCCTGAAGAAACTGGTCTCTGTGATGGTGTTGCTGCTCCTAGTAGCTGGATTGTCTGTGGTCCCGGTTGTCCTGGTAGTCCTGTAATTCGTCCCGTAGAACTCTCTGTCGGTTCTGGTTGCCGCTGTGGCTTATGTTCCTGTCCTGATCCTTCTGTGATGTCAAATCCTGGATCGCATAGACATGGGTGATCTTGAAGGAGACATCCCGAATATTCTGGAGAAACAGGAACTCGTGTGGCAATTAAAGCTGAACTCTTTTAGAAAGCATGGACTAAACTACTGCTGTTCAATTAAAAGTGCACTGGAACTTAGAAAATTGCCACATTGTTTACATGACTAAGTGTATTTTATTTTATTTTTGTCTACAAATTGGTTTTAAATACCATTTTAAATCATTTGAAATTTAAGTGTATATTTTGTTTCCATCATCATACATATATTTTTTTACTTTTTTCTGGTTCTCTTTTTTTCCATTTTATTCAAAATGATGGTAATAACAATACTAACTAATTATACAATTATATAGGTTTTTAGGGTTCTTGTACACAGACCTGAAGAAGTCTAGAAGGACGAAAGCGATCTTTGTTAACAATAGGTTATGAAAATAGAAAGTGATTTTTACATGCAAAATGTATATGTATATATCTATATATAATTTTTGATCGCAAAATGAACTAAGGTTGATATATTTCCAGCCATGTAGTATATTGCCTTGTATAAAATCACAGACTTAATAATTTGGTTAAATAAGATGTACCATTAAAGTACATTAGGGCTATATATTATTATGACAGCTACTAGGTAGGGCAGGACCAGCTCGAATGTCACACTGATGGGGGAAGGGATGTGAATTTAACATGTGTACCAATAACACTTTGTTTTACAGCACAATAAACCACTCCCATGCCTGATAAAAAGTGTATATATTTTTTATTTTATTTTATTTTATTTATTTTACATTTGTTTACCGGGTTAGTCCAACTGGATGCATATCCATTTTCAGTGGAGGCCCGGGGAGAAAAGCTCCACACAAAAAAAAAAACAAATAACACATAGACTTACATACAGATAAATTCTTGGTAGCATAATAGTAATAGACAGAAATAAGACATACAAATAAATTGACTTTTCCATGATATGCAAAGAACAGAAATTTGAATTAATTAAAAACAATATACAGGAGGAGATGAGAGTTGTAGTGATATGGAGAGATATGAGAAGAGAGAGAGGCCATTAGGGAATGGCACGAGGGAGTTTAGGGACTTTCTGATTAGGGCGGTTTAGTACAAGGACAGAGCCAGTGAGCGTTAAAGAATAATTTGAGATTAGTTTTGAATTGGCTGAGAGAGGTAGCTAGTCTTAGGTAGTTTGGAAGGGAATTCCATAGCTTTCCAGTGGAATTTGCATAAAGAGCGTCACCGCCCGAATTGTTAGATTTCGTTGTTTGTACCAGGACACTATTTGAAGAATGAAGGCTATTTAGATTGGAGTAGGGGGTCAAGAGTTTGTTCAGAGAGGGGGTTTTATCTGGTTCCTTAATTATTTTAAATGCTTCAGTAAGTTGGTTAAGCTTGAGAAGACTGGGGAGTTCTAACCAGTCAAGTTTTCTTAGGTTAAGGCAATGATGAGTATGGTAAGGTTCTCCTGTTACAAATTTGGCAATATGATTATAAGCAACAGAGAGTTTGTTAAGCTCGTTTTTTTTGAGGAAGGAAAATACTGGAGAGGCGTACAAAAGGGTGGAGAGAAGGTGAGTACGTGCAATGGTTAGTTTGGTATTGGGAGTAAGAAAGTTCTTAATTCTATACATAGAACCAAGTTTCTTGTTGACTGTCTTTATGGTTTGACTGATGTGCATGTCAAATTTGAGCTTATGGTCAGTAGTGACACCTAGTAGTTTGGTATTGGTGACAGGCTCAATGATGGTGCCATTAGTGGACTGAACGTGGAAGGTCATATTATTAGAAAGTGGAGGGTGTTGCCCTAAAGAAGTGGATAAGGTGGGGAAAATTAATAGTAGCTTAGTTTTTTTGGGGTTTAGGATAAGTTTCCGTTCAGTAAACCATTTTTCCACAGCAGTAAAGCAGTGTTGGGTGACTACCTGGAGATTATGGAGAGAAAGATCAGAGCAGATCAATGTAGAGTCATCTGCATATTGAATGCATGTGGCTTTGGGGATGACTGAATGGAGATCATTAATGAATAAGGAGAAAAGAAGGGGACCAAGTATAGAGCCTTGGGGAACTCCTGTTGTGTTAGGAAGCAGGTGAGATAGCTTGCTTTGCCACTGAACTGCTTGTTGTCTACCAGAAAGGTAAGCTTTAAACCAGTTTAGGGCTAAGTTATCGAGGTGAAGGTTTTCCAGGGTGAGGAGCAACAATTCGTGATTGACCATGTCAAAGGCTTTTGACAAATCAAGAAATAGTGCAGAAGTAATTAGTTTGTTGTTACGGTTGCTATTGACTGAGTCAACAAAGGAAAGGAGGGCAGTAGTTGTACTATGATGGGGGCGAAAACCATGTTGAGTTTTGGACAAGAGATTGTTTTGGGTGAGATAGTGTAGGAGTTGCTTGTGAACACACCTTTCCATTATTTTTGCTATTGGGGACAGTATTGCTATCGGTCTATAGTTAGAAGTTTCCGTGGAGGAGCCACCCTTATGAAGTGGGATGACGTAAGATATTTTCCAAAGAGAGGGGATTGTGGCCTCTGTTATAGTTCTGTTAATCAAGATTGAGATGGGGTAGGCTATAACATCTGATGCTATTTGTAGGTATTTGGCTGGGAGACGATCAGCCGATAGGGTGGATGGTTTAAGTTTCTTCAGTAGGGTTCTGATATAGGAGGTGGATACTGGTTTAAGGTTAAAGGCGGGTGGAAATTTGCCAATAACTCTGGTAATGGAGGAGGAAGAAGAAGGTAACTGACTAGCTAGGAACTGGATGGTCTCGGTGAAAAAAGAGTTGAATGTGTTAGCTACTTCTTCAGAATCTTTACCGATAAGTTTCTCGGGGGTGGGGGTAGAGGATTTCCCAGAATGAAGGAGGTTGTTGAAACCTGCCCAGAACTTCTTTGGGTTATTCTGGTGTTTGTCTTGGAGGTGACAGAAGTAGTTCTTTTTATCCCGGGTAATGTCTGATTTTGTAGAGTTTCTAAGCTGCTTAAATTTAATGCAATCTTGAGGTGCTTTCGTGGTTCGCCACTTGTCCCATGCCTGGTTTCTAAGCTTAATTTTTAACTTGGTTTCTTTGGTCAGCCAAGGTGCTATCCGGACCTTGGATCTGATGAGTCGGTTTGGAGTGTGAGATTCCAATATATTTAGAAATGTGTCATTAAAGTATGTCACACTTTGATCAAGGGGAAGTGTTTTTAACATGGACCAGTTGCAGGATTTGAGTTCAGCTAGGAATTGTTCTGGGAGAAATTTCTTCTTATTTCTAACAAGTCTATATATAGGGGGATTAGTACAGGTCATTTTATGTTTAATGATGAAAGTGACAAGGTGGTCACTGAAGTCGTTGGGGAGGGTCCCAGTGGTATAATTTAGTGTGTCTTTATTGGTAAGAATCCAGTCGATGGTACTTTCTTTTTGATTAGCATTTCCAATTCTTGTTGGAGATGTAATGTTTTGGGAGAAGCCATGTAAATTAATGGGCATAGGATTCATCTGGTCAGAGAACTGGTACCAGTCAATGTTAAAGTCGCCTAGTACAATGGTTTCTTGGGGGTAGTTCGTGGTTAACCAACTTAGGGTTAGCTCCAATGTTTCTAAGTTTTTCCCAGGTGGGATATATATTACAATAAGATTGATGCTTTTATGGTTGTTTAGGCATATTTTTAGGGCAATTAGTTCCATGTTAGAGACCTTTGGAGGTTGTGAAGGATTCAAAATGATGTTCAGTGTGTTTCTAAACATAACAGCTATTCCACCACCTTTTCTTTTTATCCAATCTACCCTTAGTATATTATACCCTGGTGGGAGAATCTCTTCATCCTTTGTGGAATGTTTGAGCCAAGTTTCAGACAGACACATGATGTCTGGGTGATGTGTGGCTAGTAGAGCATGTAGATTATGAACTTTGTTATTTATACTTCTTAAATTTAGATGGAGGATGAGAAGAGAGCTAGAAGTTCTTAGAGCTAATTTTGGGGTGACAGAGTCTAGGTTAGTGATTGGGCCTGGGTTGGGGTGTATATCTCCATCCCTCGCAATACATTTTTTCAGGTGGTCTATGAGTCTAAGTACTTTAAATAGTATCTTTAGACTAAGTTTTGTAGTGGTAACTTTAGGGTAACGCTGTGTTAGACACACAGTTTTAAAGCATGATGTTATAGTGGTATAGTTTGGAGGAGAAAACAGATTAGGGGGAAAAGTTGTGTAATTGCATGTGTGACCATTGGGGAAGTGGATACCCAGTAGAGTTTGGTTTTCATACCTAGATGAGAAATAAGGGATGAATAAAAGTAGAGCGAAAAGTGGGATGATAGAATTCATTACTTTACCCATGGTATGAAGGAAGGATAGCTAAAGGAGTGGTGGGGGTTAGGTAACTTGCTGAGATATTGGTAGGTAGCCGGTATTGTAGGAGGAGTTGGATTAAATTACAGGGAGGCTATGATTGGTTCAGAGTTAAGTGGGATGGGTTTATTGACCTGATAAAATTAGAGATAGCTGGGGCGGGTGGGATATGGGGGCAGGGTGGGGCGCGGAGCGAGCCCGAGTGAAGCGAGGGTGAAGCGGAGCGGGGATACACCAGTCAGGAGTTTGCAGGGTCTTAAAGCCTGCTGCATGTGAGTATAGAAGACTGCTAATTAAGCTGCAGTGTATTCTTTTTACTTAAGACCTGATTGCTATGAAATAGTTGGCAGGTTAGGTGAAGTTTGTTTGACCAACTGTTTGGTTATACACTGGCTTGTTTAAAAAGAAAAGTATAGGGACTTGGGATATTAGTATTTTCGTAGGCTGTTTAGAGAAGGGCTGCCAAGTTGGGTGAAAGGTACTGTTCTGTTGCCTGCCTACGAGACGCTGTACAGTATAATTAGAATATAACAAGGGTATTGTTTTACCCTATTTCCTTGGGGATAGTTAATAATGGTATTTATTGCAGGAACCAGCTTGTGCATTCGCACTGTGGTAACAGTTCTTGGGTTTCACCACCTACTGTCTGGGAGCCACGCGGTAATTGTTTGAGGGGGGCTACCTAGGATAAAAATAAAAGGAACAGACAGTGGTTTAGTGTAGAAGAAATATAATGCCCTAGACTAGGAGAGCCTAATAAGCACTACTAACTGATTCAGGTAATTAGAGATGATCAACTAGTTCCATGATTAGCAAAAGAATAGGTTTAAAAACTAGGCACAGGCCAACCTTAAATGCATATAACCACAGTTATTCAGCCAACTACAGCATATAATCATAAATACATATAGCCGCAGTAAACTTTAGTTTAAAAATAAACATTCAATTCAAACAGAGATATGAGGCGTTTGCATGTCTTCTATGATTGAGCAATTAAAATTAGGCTACACATGTTATTAAACGCCACGGATAGCTAACTTTGTGTCAGGAAATAACATTCAGTACACACAGAGATATTAGGCGCCAACATGTCGTATATGATAAAGCATTAAAATTTAGGCTACACGTGTAGTTCAGTGCCCAAGATAGCTTTGGTGTACGTAATCAAATTAAATGTTAAGTAAAACTTGTTTTTGTCACACTACCAGTAGTAGGAACAGTTGCGACGTTCCTCAGACCTTCTACACAGTGCATTTGTACAGATATTAACCATAAATTAGTTAGATAACTAGTGTGTATACATATAAACAGTCTGTTTAGTCAATTTGCATTCCTGGTAATCTATGCAAGTAAACCTTAGTGCGCTTATACGCACTTAACCACAAGTAGTTAGGAAACACGATGCTTACTCAGACAAAACACTCGTATTTATCTAAACTGTACTTAGGCTGCAGTAAAACACTATCGTTTTATCTTATCACTGTAAATGCCTCCTTTTAAAAATAGTTGCAGTCAAACTGGGCACTTAGATGAAGCACATTCAGTTATCACCAAAGTATTAGCAGTACAAACGGAAAATAACTCAGTTTACAGTTAATAGCATACCTCAAGGCATGTGCCGGTGAGCGACAGGGGAACACAACAGTACCTCTAATGTTTTACTTTTGAAAATGGCGGAAAAATTTGTAGTGATTATGAAAACTCGCTGACGTGGGATACACCAGTCAGGAGTTTGCAGGGTCTTAAAGCCTGCTGCATGTGAGTATAGAAGACTGCTAATTAAGCTGCAGTGTATTCTTTTTACTTAAGACCTGATTGCTATGAAATAGTTGGCAGGTTAGGTGAAGTTTGTTTGACCAACTGTTTGGTTATACACTGGCTTGTTTAAAAAGAAAAGTATAGGGACTTGGGATATTAGTATTTTCGTAGGCTGTTTAGAGAAGGGCTGCCAAGTTGGGTGAAAGGTACTGTTCTGTTGCCTGCCTACGAGACGCTGTACAGTATAATTAGAATATAACAAGGGTATTGTTTTACCCTATTTCCTTGGGGATAGTTAATAATGGTATTTATTGCAGGAACCAGCTTGTGCATTCGCACTGTGGTAACAGTTCTTGGGTTTCACCACCTACTGTCTGGGAGCCACGCGGTAATTGTTTGAGGGGGGCTACCCTATTTCCTTGGGGATAGTTAATAATGGTATTTATTGCAGGAACCAGCTTGTGCATTCGCATTGTGGTAACAGTTCTTGGGTTTCACCACCTACTGTCTGGGAGCCACGCGGTAATTGTTTGAGGGGGGCTACCTCAAGGCATGAGCCGGTGAGCGACAGGGGAACACAACAGTACCTCAAAATATATATTTTGAAAGCTTGTGAGGAAATTATTACTCTGTTTTTGTTTTACTTGGATCGCTTGTCTGTGTACTTAATAAAGGATTTTCGACTGGAAACAGACTGCCTGCCTTGCTGGGATTACTTTCGAATACTTAGTAATGCTGTAGAATTATATATTTTCTATTATTACTTTTTGACTTGACGAGTTTACGTTTGCTACTTCTACTACTATTGTCTGATCTGATTAATATACAGTGATTAACTAGAAATATATGGACTGAAAATCTTCCACACAGAGAAGTTTCTTACACTGTTTTAAATCTGTCATATTTCTAACTCACTAATCCTATTTCAGTGTTCCTGCACCTAATGTAATACCTATATTTCAGATTCAGTTACTCTGGTCAATTCTTGCAACTGCCAGAAAAGTTATTACTTTGAACTGGAAAAGTAAACCAGCTTTGATGTTTAAATATTTTATTAATTTAGCAAAAAAGTTGCTTTTAAAAAAGAACTGCAAACCATTTATTTAAGAACTCATAACATTACTCATAAAAAATAGCATGGCAAAAATTGGAAAACCTTTTGAACAAATACTGATAACTTCTCATGGATAAAATGATTGTTTATCATGAATGAATGTAAATATTGTAAATAGTTTTATTGTATTTGTTATATGTGCGTTTTCTTATGTTTATAATGAAAACAAAATAAAAATGTTTTTGAAATAAACAAACACCTGCTTAGTAAACCAATCATTAATTGTTACTCTGGGTTGTTATGTGCCATCGTTAAGATCATTATTTTCCTTTAAGCTCATATTGCATCAAATGTTCCCATAAATATTTATGACTCATGTAGTCAAATGCATTGCCTACATTTCCCACCACTAACTTAGCAACATTTCCTCTGTTCGGTATGTCATCTCCTGTTTTACCACAATGTATAATTTTTGACTTCTTTTACCTTTATGTATGCATATTATGCAACATTACTTCACGTTTAACAGTCTCAAACCTCATGTGTAATATTTTCATTAATATTTTGTACTTTGTATTACACAGCGAAATTGACCTCCAGTTTTTATATACGTTTCCTTTTTCCATATAAATGTTATAATAGCTTCACATATACTACTTTCCTGCATTCCATACTCAAACCATTCATTCAGTATTTCAGCACAAAACTTTCCCAATTGTTTACTAAATTTTTTATATAAATCATAACCTCTACCACCCCTTTCTGGTGATGAGCCACTTGTAGTAAGTAATCTTACTTTGCAAACTTTCAATTGCTTTCAGAGAAAAATTCTTCACATCCCATATGTTGCTTTTTTCAGCTGTGATTTCTCTGTAAACCTCCTGGATATAATCTTTCAAGATATCCATAATGTCTTTTTGTTTGTAATTTATTTTCCCTTTCTCTTCTTTCAATTCCTCTTATACACAACTGGTCCTATATTATCATTTTCGCCATGTATGACAATACTTAATCCTTCTTTTCCCTAGCAAAATATTTTTGCTTATACAATAATTCTCACCTGTCTTTTCATTTTTCACATAAATCTACCTTCCTTTACAGAAAAATGAATTTGTTTTATTCTAAACTATTCAGCATACTTTGTCTCATCTTTCTGTACCTTTTTCTCTTCTTACCTAGTCTACAATTCCAATTACTGTAATTTTTCTTATATGTAACCCACTACTCTGTCCAGGACATACAAAACGTTCTCATACTATAATTTTCCTTCCAAAATTTCCACTTTCGTGATTCATTTCATCTTTCTGCAGCACCTTCCCTTATAGTTGTTATATACCATTTCCTTAACTAAAAACACCAGACATATGTAGCGTTTGGTGTAGGTAGGGAACTAACACTATTTCCTAACACTTAGGGGTAAAAAAAAAATATTTTAATGAAAAAAAATATCAAACATAGATTAAGGGCTTTCATCTTCTACTTGATTAAGACTTCATCATAACCAAAATGAGCAAGTCAAAGCCACTTCTTAAATATTAATAGTAAATCACACGATCTTAAAACAAATCGGAGTTTCTTAAAATGAACCTGTTACAATTCTGTAAGGTCACAAAAGTGAAATACTGTAAAATTAGCTAGTAAACTAAGAAATGTTTAAAAAAAATAATGGATAAAAAAAACTGAGTATTAGTATTTTAAAAAAGTCAATACAAATCACATGTTGCGACATATCATAAAAATAGAACATATGCCAAAAAATATTGTTCAGTAAATCTCCTTAAGGTTTTGAGGGCCTCATCTTTAAAACAGAATTAATTGATACATGTTCATATACCATTTCATTCTTTTATATCATTTTCTCTCACTTTAATCCAAATATGCCAGTGATCTGCTTTCTGTATGCTCAGACATCAAAAAGTCTTTTCCAGTAATCCTCTTGTATATCTAAAATGTGTTGTATTCCATAGTCTTAAACCATTCCACTTCACTACTTCCTGCATTTTTTAACATCATGATTCTCATTTTTTTTCCAGTTATTCCTCAAATCATTCTTGCCTGGACTACCAACAATATAAAAAAATGAAACAATCATCTTAGGCGATGTTAATATTAACTGATTAGACATCTCTAACAATAACCCCACTTCAGGCATCAACCTTCATATTTATACTCAACTAATTTCTGACATTACTAGCGATGGTGGTGCTGCGGTAAGCGTTGTCGCCTCACAGTATGACGTTGTCCTGTTCGATTCTCAGCTAGAGCGTCTTCTGTGTGGAGACGGCGTGAATGGGTGTACCTTCGTTGAAGGTTGTACATCAGAGCTGGCAACTCGGCACGTAAAAATCTACTGCCAGTTATTAGCAGACCGGAGTTCCACTGTGGCGACCCCTAACCGGGAAAAAGCTGAAAGACACAACAACAACTAGACCTCACCACAAGAATAACAAAGGTTCAATCCTGGATTGGGTCATCGTTTCTGAACCCAATAGGATTTCTACCTCTGGTACACTCCCAGACGGCATAAGTGACCATTCACCTGCCCATCAGTCTACCACATATACACCAATATAAACACGCAAGAGATCTATCTCTCTTCTCCTCCAGACACCTTTAAGGACATTTTACACAGTTTGAACTGAAATCCACTAAAATTACTCCCACTTAATGAAGCTGTGGAATTATTCAATTCCAAAATTTCGTAAGGCCCTAAATAATATTGCCCCTGTCCAGTTAAAAATAGTCAAGACAAAACATGCTAACTGACTTGCCAAATCCACAAAGCAAACTATGTCGGCTAGAGATAAAGCATGGAAAGCCTGGCAAAAAAACAAAACTCCTTCCAACCACATATAATACAAACAACTTTACAATCAGGCCAAACGATTAGTACTCAGAAACTAAAAAGATAATTTCCAAACCCTCCAAAATCAACATAAACAAAACCCCAAAAAGTTCTGGGGAGCAGTCAACTCCCTACTTCATCCTGGAACCAGCTATAATCCTTGTCCAAATCCAGAAAAAACTCCCTCTGAGCTAGCATCACTCTTTATCTCCTGTTTTATAGACACCATTGCTAAACTCACCTCCACTTTCTCACCTCTCACCATAGACCCTCTAAACTCTACACAACAGCATACCTCATCTACTACAACACCAACCTTCTCACTGTCTCCTGTACCCACCACAACCATACAAAAGCGTCTTCAAAAACTCAAAGTATGCACAAATGCCCCAGATAATCTACCTGCAGAATTCTTAAAACTATCAGTCTCCACTATAGCTTATCCCATCAGTATTCTCATCAACAGGTCCATTCAGGAATCATGTATACCCGATATCTGGAAAAGGGCATATGTTCTCCCACTTCATAAAGACGGCAACAACTGTGATACTTCTGACCTATTGCCATTCTTTCCCCCATCTCAAAAATACTTGAGAAATGCATTCACCTGACCAAACACCAACTTCTTTCCTCCACTCAGCATGGCTTTAGGCCAGGACATAGCACCAACACTGCCCTCATTTCCTTCCTTGACACTGTAAATCGAACTTGGGATGCTGGATCTATAGTCTCAGCACTCTTTCTAGATCTATCAAAGGCATTCAACACAATTTCCCACTCCCTTCTGATCACTAAGCTCTCCAACCTTGGCATATCTTCCACCACACTTCATTGGTTTCACAACTATCTCAGTAATAGGCAACAATCTACTATATGGCAGCACTCCTCCTCCCCTTTCGTCAGTACTAGTACAGGTGTACCCCAGGGTTCCATACTAGGTCCCCTTTTATTCAATATATTTATCAATGACTTCCACACCACTTTTACCCATAGTATTGCTGTCCGATATGCAGACAACTCTACTATTATCTGTACTTCAAAATCTCCCTCTGTACTACAGCAACTTACTCAAAAGGCATTTACCTCAACTGAATCCTGGATGTCTCAGAACCATCTCATCCTCAATGCAAGTAAAAGTAAACTCTTAGTATTTATCCCCAAAAAATCCAGCCCAGTCACCAAGTCTGAATTCTCTATTCAGTCCCAAAATAATACTATTATAGAAGTCATTCCTAGTACCAAATTACTTGGTGTCACCATTGACGAAAACTTATCCTTTGACCTTCATGTCCATAATAACATAAAAAAAAACATCAAAAACTAGGAACCCTTTATAGGCACAACTACCTTCTTAGCTTATCTGCTAAAAGGCCCTAGCCTCAGCATTTCTGCTTCCAACTCTCTTATATGGCACCCCCATCCTTACCAATATTTAGTCCTCTCTGAAAACTAAACTCAACACATGCTATAACAAAGTTGCCAAATTTGCTACAAATGCTAAATTCTCCATCCACCACTGTTCTGAACTACATCAGCTAAATTGGCTTGAATTCCCCCATCACCTCACATACCTAGAACTCACTGTTACCCATAAACTTATCTACCATCCAGCAGCCTGCCTATCCCTCTCCCATATTCTGACCACATGCCATCCTAATCGACACCTTAGATCAGAAAACAAAATGTTATTAAACGTCGGTAAACTGAAACTGTCTGCTGGCCAAATGCTGTATTCATTTACCATCTCCAAGCTATGGAATAATCTTTCTCCTTCACTCAGCACCATCCCTAATCCCACAGCATTTAAAAAATCCCTTAAACTCCATCTCTCCTCACATTGGCTATGCACCTGCACCCCTACTGACAACCTCAAAACCTGACCCCTCTCTGAATCCTTACTCTTCTTCACTACAATTCACTCCATAACTAACCTTTGTTCTCCATTTCTCAATCTTACCTATTACACTTTGCTGTTTACTTACCTGTGCTATCCCTATCCTAAGCCTTCTCTCACCTTCTTTACCCCTTAAACTAACTGCTTCCTAACACTATCAGTCTTACTTATATAGCTAAACCTCTCATAACAGCCAACATATCATGATAGTAGACAATCCTTCACTGTTGTTACCAAATTTATACAATGTCATTATCATTGCTATTTTATGTCAGCATTATCTTATATTAATGTGCTTCTACTGTCTTATGTACTGTGTACTGTTTATGTAATAATTTCTCTGTATGTAATTAAATGTGGAACTTTTCTCCCCGGGCCTCCACTGAAAATGGGCTCATCTCAGGCCCAGTGGACTTTCCTGGTAAACAAATGCAATAAATAAATAAATAAATCACAGTTGATGTCTCCCATCATAGTAATGCTTATGTTAACCATTAGCATAAAGTATTTTTTTTTTCAAATAACTCTTCCCTTTCCTTAACATCATTACATACATAAATCCCTATTAGTATTAATACATTTCCCATCTGATATCTATCACAGTTATTCTTAGGGTAAACACTCTGTATGTCTGATATATTTACTCTGTCATTAAACAAAAATGTTGCTTCTGAATATCATTCATTTCCCAAGTTCCATATAATTTGTTTCCCTTAATTTCTCAGCTTGTTTAGACATTGTGTCTTGTAAACACATATCATCAGCACGTAAAGCTGTACACCATTCCAGTATTGTTAGTCTTCTGAACTTATTTACAAGACTGTTAACATTAATCAAGACCACCCTAACATTATTCCTTTCCCTTTTGTGTAGGGGTATTTCTAAACTTTTGTTTCCTTTCTATTGCCCTTTGTCCTACAAGGAAATACTTTTCCTCTCTGGTGTAACCAGTTCCTCTTCTTCCCCTTCTTTCTGATCTGATATTTCATTTAATAGTTGTCAAAACATTTTACATCTCAATTTTGGTTTCCTGTAAGCCTATGTGTTTGACCTTGTTCATTCTCATTCTCCTCCTCATCCACCCTTATTTGTTCTAGAATTATATAATTTCACTTTTTCATTAACTACAGCATTTGCCTCCTTCTGTTATACTTTATTTTTGTGCACAAGTCAAACTAAAAATTTCCTTCCTTCCCACACACAACATTCCTTTTTACATTTATTCATTGTATAATCCATTTCTCTACATTAGTTGCATCATTTTTTTACAATCTTAGATTAATTGACATAATTCGTTATCACTGTTGTGCTATTCTTTACAAATGGGATATCCTGCTAACGATAGCCGAATCTCCAGCCAGCATATCAAAGCCTTAGCTCCTTCCAGGTGCCGTATGTCAGAAGTATGTCCTACATCTAAAGTGTAAGATACATTAGTAACATATGAGTGCCTAATCCTCAGGACTTCTTTGCCACCAGTCTGAATGCTACTTTTTTGAATTCAGTCTGCAAGTCATTCATCACACTAACACAGCTACCGAGCCTTCAAAAGATAAGTGCCATGTTGGGGTATTTTCCTTCTTTTTTCCCTTTGAGTTCTATTACCTTTTTCATGTCAGCCAGGAAGGGAAAATGTGCGTGTGGGAGGCAGACTGCCCATAAGGATAGAAATGAAAAGTGCCTTTTTTTGTCAAGGTGCTGTCCACTGTCATACTCAGTGTGAGATTTTTCAAGCATTTGTACCACACACCTTACACAGCCGTATGTCTTCTCTTTCTATCTATTAAAAAAAATATATATATATCTGAAACTTCTGGCTCAGGGAACCATGGTTTCTGAATCCACCAGCCCCGACGTTCAGCTGATGCTTAAGAAAAAAAAATCTAAAAATCATACTGAATCTTCTGCTGATTAACTTCTTCCAGACATCTCTGTCAGGTTAAATGAAGGATCAGTGGACCATCTGGTTCCAGCATCAACCCTCTATCACTACCTAATTGGAAGCCAAGAAGATGCTGCTTACCCACATGTCCGCTGAGGCTGTGCCTACATCTGTTGTAGGCAAGAATGGGAACTGCTGCGGATCATTTTCCGGTTAGGGAGGCTATCACTGGTTGCCTTATTCAAGTCAGGAAAGGATCTGAAACCCCTAAGTTTGTTAGGGCCGATGTTGCTTTGGAAAAGAAACCCAAAGATAAGACATATGACTCCTGCAGTTAATGATCCACACAAAGAGTGGCAGGATTTCACTCAGAGTATTTTCAAGGCTCTTATGGCTTCAGATCCCCTCAGGGAGGTGTCTGTTCCTTCCTCTGATGTTCATCGTGCATACAGCTGCAGTCATAACAGATGGGTTCTCCTGCCGTCAGGCGGGTCCTCAGTCGGCCAAATTCCAAAGTCTAGGTCCGGCATCGGTTGTCGTCACCTCTTCCCTGACGTCAGTGCGACAGGGGTATGAAAGAACCAGCCGACGCCATTTTCTTCATTCTTTCTTGCCGCGCGGTGCCCGAAGCAGAAGCAGTTCGCAAGTGCCGGTCGGCCAGCTCCTGAAATTAAGAAAATTTTGAAACCGAAGTCTTCTTGAAAGCTAAGTACCCCGTTGGGGAAACTTTTCTTGCCTCAGTCTGATGTCAGACAAAGTTAATAATTGTATTTCATGTGGGAAGCAAATACCGCATAAGGATTTCCATTCCCTCTGTATACCTTGTTTAGGCCCAGACCACGATGTCTCGGTCTGTCGCTTTTGTGCTACATTCAACAAACGCACCATTAAGCGTCGGACAGAGTTTGCCCAGCATTATTTTGGAAAAACATTTAACTATATTATGTCGTCGGATACCCCAACTCCAGTTTTGTCTAAAAAACGCAAAGATAAGGACCGACACATGAGGTCCGCGGCCTCTACCGACACCACGCCAAAGCCGACAACACGTGGTCCAGTTCTCAGCGAGGCATCTACGCAGCCCCTGACTACCGACGACACTTCATTGGCGGTGTCTCCTGTGCCCGAGGTCGCAGGCTCCTCGGCCCACACCCCGACTACAGATACCGAAGCCACTCTTGGCTTTGAACCTCAAAATGTGGACAGGTCTACCTCCACTCAAGGTGTCTTCAGACCTTCCTCTTCTTTTTCCATCAAGGCTTTCACTAAGTCTAAAGCAGCCATGCATTCTAAGAGACAAGCTACACAGGGCCCATCTCCAGGCCCCATGCCTAAAAAACAGATGCTTAAAATGGCTGAGGATTTAATTACTCTTATCAGGGGTTCTCAACCCCCACCGGACAAAAGGCCCAGAGTGGAGGAAGAATCCCCCTCCTCTGATCAGGGCTCCATTATTTCAGAGCACTCATGATCAGGAACATTCTTACTCCCCTTTTGAAGACTCTGATGCAGAGGAGTCCATTCCTTCTGTATCCCCCCCAGAGGATTACTCATTTGGGGAAACTTTGCATACTTTAAGGGAACACTTCCACTGGGAAGGCCAAGATTATTCAGATTCCAAGAAAAGGCTTAGGGAATTTCTCTTGCTACCTCAGCACAGGCCTCTGGCTATACCTCCTGTCTTGGACTTCCTAGATGATGTTTACTCGGAGGCCTGCCTTAACCCGGATTCTCTGCCTCCAGCCCCATTCAAGCCTGACAGGTACTACAGGGTTCCTGACTCACACCAATTTCTATACAAAAGCCATGCTGCTGACCCAGAAACCATCTCACAGGGCCCCAAGGGAATTAAGGCCTCCACTGCTAAAAATCCATTACCTTCCGAGAGAGATTCCAGATCCTTAGAAAGGTGGGGAAAAAAGGTATATACCTCGGCTACCTTAACCATGAGGGCCTTAAACTGTCAGTTCCATATGCTAAAATACCAACAGTTTCTGTTATCACAATTGAAAAGTAAAATGTCACAACCTGAACAACCAGACTTGAAGGAGTTGCAGGATTTGATGCATAGTGCAGAGCAAGTAGGTAATCATATCTTACAATGTGATTTTGATGCTCTAGAGGCCTCATGTAGAGCTGCTGTTACAGGATCAGTCATACGTAGACATGCCTGGCTCAAGGAACAAACCTTGCCTGATCATGTCAAAGCTAAATTACTAGATGCCCCTCTACAAAAGGATGTATTATTTGGTGCTAATGCTGAGGAGGTATTAAGGAAAATGGAGGAAAATGCTAAATCAATGCAAACTGTGAAAGATTTTCTACAGGTACAACCCCCACGTTTCAGTAGAAATTGGCCTTCCAAAAATTGGTCCTTTCCAGCCATGGACAGACCACAAAGAGGTAGATACAGACGCCCAAGGGGCAGAGGACAATCCCAAGGATCGTTTAGAGGCAGACAATGGCAAGCTCCTACACAAAGAGGTGGTGAGGATAACTCGCAATCATTCAGAAAGCAAGCCCAATGACTTTCCCCTTTGCATGCCAAGCAAGACTCAAATGGCAGCCCCCTTAGGAGGAAAACTGGCATTATTTTCAAAAAATTGGCATATTGTCACAAAAGACAAATGGATCCTGGACATTATAAACAGAGGCTACAGATTCCATTTTCACACCCTTCCAAAAATGAGAGGCATGCCAAACATGCCACACAATCAAAGGGCAGAGGCACAAAGGCAAATTACAGATCTCATAGACATGAAAGCTATTCAAGAGGTACCTACGGACGAACAAGGTCAAGGTTTTTATTCCAGACTATTCCTGGTACCAAGGAAGGGAAAAGATTGGAGACCTATTTTGGACCTATCCATCCTAAATACATTTCTACTCGTACCAAAATTCAAGATGCTCACTCTACAGCAGCTTCTTCCCATGCTGGGCAAGGAGTCTTGGCTGGTAACATTGGACCTCAAGGAGGCATACCTGCATGTCCCAATCAGACAAAATTGCAGAAGATACCTCAGATTTCTTGCAGGTTCAACCCATTATCAATTCTCTGCATTGCCCTTTGGCTTATCTACTGCACCCAGAGTATTCACGAAATGCCTGGCATCAGTAATTGCCTACTGCAGACTTCAAGGGGTACAAATATACCCCTATTTGGACGACTGCCTGATCCAAGCGGACAGCAAGCACATTCTTTTGAAACATCTGGCTTATGTAATAATGTTGTTGAACTCTCTGGGATACACAGTCAACAAAAAGAAATCAAGGCTAATACCCTCTCAGAAGATAATTTTCCTGGGTGCCAACTTGGACACAAACACACAGATGGCCTACCTCACGCCAGAGAAACAGGGTCAACTAACTCAATACTTCAGATCACTAGCAAATTGCACCAGGCTGACTGCAAGGAAAATCCTGCAGGCTCTGGGATTCATGGCATCTTGCATCTTACTAATCCCATGTGCAAAGCTGCATATGAGGAAACTTCAATGGTACCTGAAAAACCTATGGTCTCAACACAGCCACAGTTTGGAAACAATAATACCACTAATTCCATGTCTACAAAAAGAATTTCTGTGGTGGGCTCAAGCATGCCAAACAAACACAGGTCTTCCATTCAGCAAGCCTCAAGCAAATCAAGTCATCACAACAGACGCCTCGGACTATGCCTGGGGGGCGCACATGACAGATCGGTGCATTCAGGGCAAATGGTCCCAAAAAGAAAAGCTCCTTCACATCAATCAAAAGGAAATGCTAGTAGTAATAAATGCTATTATAGCTTTCAAAGACCTTCTGCAACCAGGTCAACTATTGATAAGAATGGACAACACCACAGTTATGTGGTACATAAACAAACAGGGAGGAACACATTCATACCCCCTATGCAGACTGGCCATGTCACTATGGAACAAGGCCATGGACTTACAAATTGAACTACAAGCACAGTACTTGCCAGGCAAGGAAAACGCGCTGGCAGACAACCTAAGCAGAAATATGACAGATCCACACGAATGGAAGTTGCATCCAAAAGTTTTTACAGAAATAATCCAAGCATGGGGAAGGCCAGACATAGATCTCTTTGCCTCCCACAAAAATCATCAATTGACAAAATTCTGCTCAAGGATTTTCCATCCAAAGGCCTGGAGAGTGGACGCTCTCTCTTTCAGTTGGACATCAATAACAGTTTATGCCTTCCCACCTCTTCCTCTGCTGCCCAAAGTTCTATTGAAAACCAGAGCAGACAGACCAAAGATGATTTCTTATTGCTCCAGACTGGCCAAGACAACACTGGTACCCACTCCTGAGGAGCCTGACGCATTCCCCACCATGGACCCTGCCTCTAATGCCTCTTCTCCTGACTCAGCACAGCTTCAAAACTCTTCACAGCCAGCTAAAAACACTCAATCTAGCTGCATGGAAGATTCCTTAGCATCACAACAGACCCTACTCTCCAAGGAGGTGCAGGATGTCATTTTGGAGGCCAGAAGGCTGTCAACTAGAAAAGCTTACTCCGCAAAATGGAAACGGTTTTGTGTCTGGAATGAGAAAAAGGGCCAGGATCCTGGAAAACTGAATTTACCTCAAATACTACAGTATCTAGCTGAGCTGCTAAGCAGTGGACTTTCATTCTCCTCCATCAAAATCCATGCCTCAGCCATTTCTGCAGAATACAACATTAATCCACCCTTATTCTCTCACCCTCTCTTAAGACAGTTCCTCAGAGGGGCTAAGAATCTAAGACCCCCAAGGAAACAACCAATACCTGCTTGGGATCTCAATTTCGTTCTGGAAAAACTGACCTTGCCTCCCTTTGAGCCAGCTGCCTCATCAGATTTGCAATATTTGTCCTGGAAAACAGCTTTTCTTCTGGCTATTACCTCAGCTTGTAGAGTTTCAGAACTACAAGCTCTCATGGCTGTGCAGCCTTTTATCATCTTCCATCAGGACAGAGTTTCCTTACGAACCAACCCGTCCTTTATGCCTAAAGTGGTATCCAGGGTAGCTTTGAATCAGGCCATACACTTACCTACCTTTTATCCTAATCCTCAAAACAAAGGGGAGAGATTACCACATTCCTTGGACATCCACAGACAACTGCGTTATTATTTGGAGAGAACACAGCCTTTCAGAAAATCAGAACAGATCTTTGTGTCCTACGCTGTATGAGCTCAAGGAAAGCCAATTTCCAAACAGACAATCTCGAAATGGATAGCCCACTGCATACGCTTTTGCTGTTCTTTCCATGCAAAACTGTACCTACAGGCATCAGATCTCACTCCACAAGGGCCACAGCTACCTCTGCAGCTTTCCTCAGAGGAGTTCCTACCAAAGATATTTTGGAAGCAGCCACTTGGAGTTCTGTGCATACCTTCACCAAGCACTACCACCTACCATTATACTCCAAAACTAGAGCAGGCTTTGCCACTGCAGTCTTGCAGGGCATCCTGGCTCCTCCTAGTTCCACCTAGTGCCTACCACCCCTTTCTTAGCTTTGGGATTCTACCCATCTGTTATGACTGCAGCTGTATGCACGATGAACATAGTACAGTTTTGTACCTACCATAAATGTAGATGTTAGAGTGCTAATACAGCTGCAGTCCAGGTTTCCCTCCCTCCTTCCCCTCTTGGGACAGGCCTATTGGCTAACATATCCTCATACAACCTGATTGGGGTATTCTTTTATGGGGTATTTGCTTGCAACTACTGTATTTTGATTATATTGCATTGCTTTATTAAACAAATTTATGTATTGCCTTCCTTCTGGGGGCACCTGACATCTGGGGCAAGAAAAACTGAAGAAAATGGTGTCGGCTGGTTCTTTTATATCCCTGTCGCACTGACGTTAGGGAAGAGGCGACGACAACCGACGCCGGACCTAGACTTTGGAATTAGGCCGACCGAGGACCCGCCTGACGGCAGGAGAACCCATCTGTTATGACTGCAGCTGTATTAGCACTCGAACATCTACATTTATGGTAGGTACAATACTGTACTTTCTTTGCCCTTCTACCCCTAAGTATCCTAGAGGCTCTGATTCCTCTGAGAAGGAGGTGGACTTAGATTCTAGGGAGTCCTTGGCTCACTCTTTAGATTCATTCCCCTGTTTCTCTGGGGTCTGGAGAAGAAGAGTGCCTTTTTCCTGATTCCTCCATTGAAGAGTTGCCTTTTATGAACAGCATTGTATATATGACGGAACCTTTTAAATGGGATTGTTTCCAGATTTCTGATATGCAGAAGAGGTACTATGAATTTTTGCCGATTGCTTAATCCTAGCCTTTAGCAGCCCCTCCAGTCTTGGATACTCTCTTAGACATTTTTTCTTCTGCCTGTCAGGTTTCTGACTCTTGACTCCCAGCTTCCTTCTCCAAAGAAACCTGACAGGTTTTATAAAGTTCTTGAAGCTCAGAGGTTTTTATATAAAAGGCCTTCTTCTGACCTTGCAGTGATTTCCCTGGCTACTGATAAGCCATTTAAATGCTGTCCTCTTCCAAGCTTCTACCTTTTGACAAGGACTGCTGTGCTATGGGGAGATATGGAAAACATACATGTATACCTCTACCACATTACTTTTCAGAGCCATAAACTACCAGACACACTTGACTAGATATGTCCTGGCTCTTCTTTCCTAACTTGGGTGTGTTATATCTGATTTGCCTGATTTAGAAGCAAAGTCATCTGTTATTTGCCTTTCGACTTTCAAGGTAGCTTGTCACTGCATAAAATGTAATTATGATTCTGCTGTTTCCTCTTGGGTGCTACATCAGGGTCAGTTAGGAGAAGGTATTCCTAATTGCAGCTACAGTCCTTTCCTGAAGACATTAAGGCTAAGTTGCTGGACTTTCCTTTAGACAACCTGAATCTTTTTGGCTGTGCTGAGCCTGAGGTTTTCAAAACCTTACAAGTTAAGAGGATGGTCGTACAGGATCTTAAGAGGATCTCCTATTCTCAATTTTCAGAAAAAAATTACTCCTCTAAATCTTCCTTTATGTGGAGACAGCAGATACAGCCTCCCAAGATTGAGAATTCTTGCAAGAAGGTTTTCCTTATAAGTCTTATCAGGGCTGTAAGGATCAAAAGTCTTCTTTTCCTCACAAATCTTCCTCCATTTGATGTTCACCCTCTTCTTCTCCTTGGCCAGATTCCTCTGTCCTTAGATTGACTACGTCTTTTTCAACCACAGATTAATGGGTACTTTATATCATTCAAAACGCTGTTTTATGGCTTGGTGTAGCCCCTTTCTTCCTTTTCTGTCATTCTTTGACCACCCTATTGCCAACTTTCCTCACTGTCCTTCAATTCTTCAAGAACTTTTCATTCAAGGAACCATTCACCTAGTTAGTCCTCTCATCTCATCAGGGGAAAGAATTTTATTCCAGGATGTTCTTGGTGCCCTGGTATAAAAGTTCTTAGAGCTCATTCTGGATCTTTCTTCTCAACATATTTCTGAAAATTCCCTCATCAAAGATGCTGTCTATCCAATCTTTGTTTCCCCCGTTACTTCCTTAGGCTTTTCTGCTGTCTCTGGATTTGAAGGATGCCTACCTTCACATTTCTATTCACCTCTCTTCAGGATTGTTTTATGTTTCTCTGTTTCTTCCTTACATTATCAGTTCTCTGTTTTGCCTTTTGGTCTTTTTACAGAGACTTTACCAAGTGTCTGGCTGGAGTTGAAGCCTTCGGCAGACTTCAGGGAGTTCAGATTTTACTTTATTTGGACAACCTGCTGATTCAAGTCCCACTCAGTATGTCCTGCTTCAGAATCTTGAATACCTTATGTTTCTCCTCTGCAGTGTGGGGTTAACTCCAAATCTCAAAAAGTCTGTTCTTACCCCTTCTCAAGATCAAAATTTTCTTGGGTTGCAAGGATACAGATCTTTCCAGTGATGACTTTGCTTCCTCCCCCAAGGTCCTTTCCTTGACAGGTTATTTTTAGTCTCTAATTTCTCTGCAAGTGCTGCCTGCAAGAATGTTTCTTCAGGCTCTGGGGTTCACAGCCTCCACCATTCCTTTTGCTCCTTTTGCAAAGTTCTACATTACAAAGCTTCAGTGGTGTCTCAGAGCTGTTTATCTTCAGCATTGCCATCCTCTTGGATCTTCTTATCCTTCTCTTACCCTGCCTCGAATTCAACTTCCTTTGGTGAATTCAGTAGATTTCTCTGAATCCTGGCCTGTCTTTTCAGGTTCTTGTTCTCACTCAAGACCTGTACAGGTTGGTGCGCATCTTTCGATATCACGGTGCAGGGAGTTTAGTCTTCCCAGAAAAAAAAAATGTGACTTTTGTTTTGGCTCTTAATGCTTTACACTCTTTTTGGGTTCAGTTCTTTTGAAAATTTTCATGGACAACATAAACAAGGAAGGGGACATAAAATCTTCCCTTCTTTGCAGGCTAGCTGTTCAAGTTTGGGAAGTTGCAGTCACTCTTCAACTTGTCCAGGGCAGATCCTCACAAATAGATGTTTCAGAGGGAGGTTTTTCTGGACATTGTACATCATCAGGATACTCCTCAGGTGGATCTTTTTGCCTTCCTTCTGAACAGACAGCTTCCAAATTTCAGTTCCATAGTGCCACTTTGTCTGGCTTGGAAGGTGGATGACATGTCTTTTTCTTGAAGGAAATGTTTCCGTATACTTACCCCATCTTCCTCTGTTGCCAAAAGTCCTGCACAAGATCATGTAAGACAGGCCTAAAGTTTTGCTAGTGACTCCCTTTTGGTCCAGACAGCACTGGTTCCCCCTTCTATTTCATCTGGCCTGGACAGTCCTCCTAAGTTACTTCACAGGACAAGGAATTTCTCATTTACCCTCAATTACCTACCCTACAACTGACCTTTTGGGTGATGGATCTTTGATTCCTTTTAGACACCAATTCTTCGAGTATGTGCTTCGGGTTCTGCAAGAGGCCAGAAAACACATAAACAGAAAATCCTATGTACCTAAATGGGAATATATTTTCTACCTGGTATCATAGACATGATCTGCAGCCTCTTTATGTGGGTATAAATGGAAAAGATTTTCTATCTGGTGTCACACACATGACCTGGACCCTCTTTCGGTGAATATTCCTATAGTTCTTTGTGTGAGGTGCTCAGTTCTGGCCTGGCATCACAGCTCATAGGTTTATTGGTTCACATGAGAGTACTAGGCTATTGGCTTAAGAGCCCTCACAAGCCTAGCCAGTATAACCTGAGTTTACCCAATATATGGTCCTAGAGGCAAGAGGATTGCATGGGTTTGTGCCTATGCTTTGAGTATTTTACAGGTTACCGCTGTGCATAAGGGACATAGGTGCTACTGTGTTATTAGTAGCCTTTATTTATGCTAAGAGGATTTCTGAAATTCAAGCACTTATGGCAGTTCCTCCTTTTTTGTTTTTATTTTCACAGAGATAAACTTTATCTTCAGTCCTTCTTTTATGTGCAAGGCTGTTAATGATTTGTCTTCAAACCAAACTGTTCATCTACCTCTCCCCCGGAATGAAATTAAGAGAATTTTTCATACCTTTGATCTCAATAGTTAGCCAGTTATTACCTGGATAAGACTTACCTTTTAAGGAAATCTAAGCAACATTTTGTTTTTTTCCATTCCAGGAAATTGGATTTGGGTGCTTCTAAGCAAAATATCTCCTCCTGGATTTCTAGCAAGATGAAAACCCATGAACTTAGGAAATTCTAAAGCTCATAAATTTCTCACTTTCAATCCCTCTCACATTGTTCATTTCAAAATAGTTGCTATTATTTCATGGTAAGCAACTTTCTTCTTCTTTTCCAACTCATTCTTCCTGGACTGTAGCCTCGTCTGGTGCTTTTTTCAAGGGTCTGGATACTAAATCAATTTTGGAAGTTAATACCTCTCTACATACCTTTACTAAACATTATAAGTTGGACATGATTTCTAGGCCAAGGCTAGTTTTGTCAGGGTCATCCTACATGGGTTATTGGAGGGCTTCTTCCATCCTCTCCAGTAGCTTCTGTACTCTCCCATTTTAAAGAATACAGCAGTGATAAAAAAGAACATACTACAGTTGTGTAAGATTTTAGCATAACAGAAGATGCCCTGTTTCTAACTGTTGCAGTATTCTGTCCCACCCTCCTTCCCCCGATTTCTCTGTGGCTTTCCTTCTGTCTGGGGGCTCCTTCCTTTTACCCCATTCTGCATGTGCAATTTGTTACTTTTCATCTTGGGTTGCTCTTGTTCTTCTGGGGCAATTCAGTTCTGAGGATTAGGTGATCGTATATCACTTATGTACTTTAAGCTTTAGACATAGAACATATGTCTGATGTCTAGCTCTTGGAAGGAGTTGAGGCTTTGGTATGCTAGCCGGACATTTGGCTATCCTTGGCAGGATATCTCATTTGTAAAGAGTACTACAACAGTGAGAAGTATGACATCTTCTTTTTGGGGTACGATCCTTGATTTACTTGATTGGAAGAAGACTTCTTTCTTGTTAAAGGTCAGTTATTATATCAGTTTTAACTTGCTCAAGTGTATGTCAAAAAGATCAATTTGGCTCCATTCCTAATTAAGAAAGGCCCACATCAAGGCTGTCCACTGTCACATCTGCTTTTTGTTGTTGTGATAGATGTTTCGTAGTTTCTCAGAGTAGGAGTCAGGGCAGACAGTAATTTATTCTCTTGGTTTGTTGACTGTAGTATGTGGTAGGCTATTAAGCCTGAAACAATATATCCATATTAGTAAAGGTTTTAAAGAAGTTTGGGTGAGATCTCAAGGTTAATTATTAACAAGTGAAAAAATATACAACTTCTTTGAAATGAACAATGTGAGAGGGATTGAAAGTGAGAAATTTATGAGCTTTAGAATTTCCTAAGTTCATGGGTTTTCATCTTGCTTTTGAACTAACAAAACTACCAAGAAATAGTCTTCAGCTTTTCTTATTGTAAATAAAAGATGCGGGGTTAATTCCTTTTGGAGCTCGCGTATGACACAGCCTGGGACACCATCTGGTCCCATGGAGGCAGTGTTTTTAACTTTAGATAGAGCCTTGTTAACCAACGTAGGACCGCACCTCCCCCTTTGTCAACAGGTCTAATTGTTAGACTCTTATTTTCCTCTAATTCTTTTAGAGCCTGTCTCACTTCCTTTGTAATATTGAAGGACCTTTTTCTATGATTCTGTATATATTCCAAGATATCTTTTTCACAGACATTCAGGAAAGTATCCATGACTGCACTATTCTGTGATACAAAACAACTTGGTTTCTTGAATAGGTCTAATTCCACTCCTTTATTATTCTTATATGTGTTTTTTAACATAACATCTCGTCCAAACATTTTCAGGCTCAGTATTGCTTCATTCTCTTCCATACCTCTTGTAGGTATAAATTTGAGGCCCTTGTTAAGAATACACTTATGTGCATTGTTTAACTGAAAGGATGACAAATTAAAAACCAAACTGTCATTGATTTCTTCATTTATTTCTCTTCCACATACGACCTTCTCCTTTTTCTCCCCCTGCTTAGTGATCTAATTTCCTTTCTGCTTCTCACCTCTCTTATTCTTAGGGGAAAAAGTGGAAAACCCACATCTTTTACCACAGCTTTTGATATCGCACCTGGTCCGTTGGTGGATTGAATGCTCTAAATTGGCCATAGGTGTGTGTGTGTTTGTTTATTTATATATATATATATATATATATATATATATATATATATATATATATATATATATATATATATATATATATATATATATATATATATGGATTCACTTTACAAGCTTGAGATACTGAAATCTCGAATTTCAGTACCTCGAGACCAAAACACAGAAACTACAAAAACACGAAAACCCAAAAAGCCGACACCCATCACATCGAAAATAACACTCCAAACGCAAAACCCAACCCTCCCCTGACATAAATACACTAAAACAAAAAAAAAACACACATACCACTACCATATGTATAAACAGGGGGGGCAAGCCCACCTGCACACCCCTGCTACTTGTATGTACAAACTCAGAGGTCGCACTAACACACAGAAAAAGACAAATCTAATGTAACTCACACTACTCTTCCATTCCACACTGTAATACGTATCTCACGAAAAACACACACACAAAAAACACACCACTTCCAACACTTACACATACACACAGGCACACTTGCACCTACCTACCCTAACCAACTTCTAAAAGTTCCCAAAACTTTACACCAAACCACGTTCCTACACAAAACCCTAAAAACTGTATACCTACCTAACCTTCTGAACATAACCACACATTGGCTGCCATCTTTCCTACATGGAAACCACTTACCTTAAAGTGACAGCATACCAGGAAAAACAGCACACACCACATCTACAATGGAATTGGCAAACTAACATTCGACAATATGCAGTTTCAAGCAACTGCACTTTTGCGCTTCTAATTTCGAGAAACTGAAATTCGACATTTCAGTATGTCGAGCCTGTAAAGTGGAATATAAATATATATATATATATATATATATGTGTGTGTGTGTGTGTGTGTGTATACACACATATATATATATATATATATATACACACACACACACACACACACACACACACACACACACACACACACACACACAGGTGCCGGGCACTGTATCGAATAATGTACAGTGCCTTGAAATGCATTAGGTCAATGCAAAATGGTCTACACAGGTGGGAGTCAATCAACAGGCGTGCAACATCAACATTCCCCAGTTAGGGGAATATTTCCTTTCCACAGTTATTGTACAATCTCAAAGTTAGTATATATAATAACCAAGGGTTGTGAAGAGTGCAGGAAGGCTTGCTCCCACTGGAAAAAATGATTTTATTTTTTAGTTTAGTGTTTACTATTGCATGCACTGATGTCAGTGCTTGGAGCATAGAAACTAAATTGCCAACATTTACATTGTCAGTGTTTTGTGTTTGATGTTAAGTGTAAGATAATGTCAGAAGAGGTGCTCACCAGACAAGCTTGACTCACATAAAATATTTATTGAGCATTTTCATACTGCAGTAGGACTTCATCAGAATCAAATAGTAACATCCTACTCTATCCCTTTATATAAAACAGTCCATATCAGAAACAATTACATCTGTTAATCACATAAATCATTCAATAAAAACTTAAAGGACCATACCAGTCAACAAAAAATAGTAAAAACTGTGAATAATAATATACAAGACAATGAATATATTCATATATTTAAAAAAAACTGTTGTATATAAAACAGAACATCTTGATATAAACATGTTAAGGCACACCTTAAGTTCTACAATTTCATAGCATTTAATTTTAGTGATGGTTAGATGGAAAAGAGCCATTTAATCCTGGAGTATTAGCATTCATCCTAAGCTGCCACAAAAATTCTTTATGTTCCAGTCTAACTTCCCATTCCCGTCCCCTATTATTTGGTGTGACTTTTTCAAGTATCCCAAACTGAAACGTGTTAAATTGCGTACAATATAAAGAATGCTTATGTAATGCATTATCATCATTCTTATTCTTTTTGTCAAACACATGCTCATATAGTCTTTTACATAGACTTCTTTCAGCCATGCCCTCATAAAATACTGGACAAGTCGAACATTTTCCTAAATATACTATTCTTTTACTTTGACAGTTCCCTCTGGGAAAATGTATCCTGGTTCCTGCTCCATGATTTAGAATCATTGTATCCATGTCTAAAATGTATGCACATTGTTTACAAAGAAACACACTTTGACATGCCTCCTATATCCCTGTCTGAACATCGTTTGTAATTCTGATCAAATTCTAAAATATTTTTAAAGGAGAACTGCACCTACAGACTCAAAAACATGTTTATTTTGTCACAGGTTAGTGTTTCCTACATTTTAACACCACTCTGGGACTACTTACAGGTTTTTAAATATTTTTATATATAATTTCTGAGTCTGACTACATGGGGTCTGGCATCTTGAAGTAATTCTGATTGTTTGGTCTGTCTCTGGGTATCCCAGATCCCCTTATCTGTAGAAAAATTGCATTGCACAGGCCTCTTTCTTCCTAAAGCTCCTGTCACTGCATTAATTTTACATGCATACACTGCTGTCTTTCAGTCAGTTAGTTTTAAGTAATATTTCATGCCGTTTAATAACTACTTAAAACACAAACAGTGCAAATGCCACAGAACAGACTTTCAAAGTGCTTTTTACTGCTGCTGCTTTTTAGAATGGCTAAACTGCATCTTTTATGAAGCCTGAATTGTACTACTTTGTCTCATCTCCCATCCCCCTTCACACCTAACTTCCCTAGCTGTCAAAGTGCTAAGGGTAATTTGAGCGGTTACCTGCTGTGATTGACAGCTCACAGCAGGAGACTTGGGGAAAAAAACAGGGAGCTGTGACATCACAACATGGGTGGAATTTTAGGACAGTAATAATGATGTCAGTTTGTGGAGGGAATTGGCCAGAAAACTACCTGTATTCATTGGCCTTGATGACATCAGTGAATTGGAGACTACAGCAAGCTTTTCTAGGGCGGGATAAAAGTTTTTTGAAAGTGAAGCTGCCACAGTACAGTAAGGTACTGTTCTAGCGGAGAGAAATAGTCGATTTAAAATACTTTAAATGCTGTATTGTTGTTCATAGCAGGAGTGAGTAAATAGGGCGAAAAAGGACAGCAAAGTTGAGCATTCAATAATAAAGCCCCGTTGTTGGCCTTTAAAGTTTCATGCATTTTTATACATAAATACAGGTTCCCTTCCCAAAATATAAAAAATCTCAGGATCCACCTTGAAAATATTTCAGTTGTTACACACTATTCATTTAATATCTTTACTAAATTTATTATATTCTAAAACCATAGCCTGTTCAAATTTATCCAGTGGGGAACTATTCTCATAGTCCTGCCTCTTATCAATTTTAGGTAGTCTCTTACTGTGTATGCACCAACTGTCAAATTGCAGGACCATAGCATTCTTACATGGTCACTTGAAAGACATCATCTTGCTATGTATCTGTATTTCAGACCATCAAATGATGCTAGAGTTGGTATGCTTAACCCAAGCCATCTCAACACATATGTCATGAGGTTTTGGTTCTTGCAATGAGATGAAACATTCTTTCAAATGTATGTGTTCCCCTCATTCCTGGTTTTGTTTTTACAGCTCTCCACCTTGGCACTTGATGTCACTGTAATGTTACCATACTTCTTCCAAGTCTGTTACAGGCTCATAGATAGTGAATTTAAAAGTTGCATGTTCATATATACATACATTTATTTATTTATTCAGTTATTTATTTTATATTTTCTGCAGATTAAGAAACTGTTTTATATGAGGAGATTGTAAAGTTTATCTTATTATCTAAAATGTTGACTGAAAATATATATATGTAGTCTAGTCATCCCCCTGACCTAGTATGTGGTAAGAGGAGTTATAGCTTTACATGTGAATTATTGTAGAATTGCTTTCATCATCCTGGCTTTGTGTTAATAGCTAATTGTCTTGGACCAGGAAATTAAAGATTAGTTTCCCTCTGAAGTGAAGATGGCTATATTCACTTTAATCAAGTCAGAAAACAGCACAGTTAGTGTCTCGTTAAAGAGAAACTTTAACTGTAGTCCGTTTAAAATCTAAGACAAAAAAGATGAAAAAAATCACCCAAGTAAACGGAATGCCAAAGATGTAGAATATGAGTGTAACAATAGCCAAATGAACGACAGTCAGATGCACAGCAACCATAAAAATTTTAATAAACAAATGCGAGTAGGTAAGCGCAAGTGGCTTCTTCAGACCATATAACTCACAAAAGCAGAAACAAACATTTAAATAAATGACATCAGCTACTCACTTTGTAAATAAACCAATTAAATGCCACAGTATTTCATTCATTCCATGCTAAACCATCACATGATGTACTATGCTTTATCTGTTCTTGTGAGCTGATAATGAAGGAAGACACAGGTTTAGCACTGAATGAATGAATGAATGAAGTTGTGATATTCTTAGTGACTAGTGAGGTACATCCTGAAGGGGGCATGGTGTTTACCTGGTCAATGCTGAATATACAGGAATGATGACCTCTTTAGGGCTGGATGATGTCCCTTTAGCAATTAGCTCTGGTAAGTCAAATGATATCCTAACTACTGTTGTCACATCATGATCAAAAGAGGATATTACCAAACTGTGATCCGAGGTCCCTAACAACATTTTCATTTTGAAGCGGGGTAAAGATTGTCTGCAAAATGTGACATTGCACTTTTTTTGCATTTACTTTTTGCCCATTTTCAGTACACCAGTAATTTATGTGTGGAAGTTCCTGCTGTGAAGGTTAAGGTATGTAAAGGGGATTGAAAATATCAGCTTTCAGTTGTCTGCAGACTATTTAGGGTTCCAGTCTGGACTTCAGAAGTACAATTGCCGAAAAAGAGAGGTCCCGATACAAAACCCCAGGGACATCACTGATTGCTTTCGTACATTGTGATGGGACATCTACCACTTGCACTGTGGGAGTTCTGTCTTTTTGCCAGTCTGCTGTCCATTTTACCACTCATAGGCATCTATTTTAAAAGCATTAAGCTTACTTATAATGCCTGCATTAGGGTATGGTGTCAGACAGCTTGGCCATGTCAAGATGCACCGTGTGAAATTCATGGCTACTATCAACAGCCTGTGTAACTCTCTCAATGAAGTTAACCAGATTTATTAGGCAGGGTTTTCTCTTGACAAAGCCAAACTGATGCAAATCAAGTCAAATTAAATTTTTGATATAGCTTATAAAGCAGTCATAATGCGTTTCATTGCTTATTAGTTGAAACTTGTCAAGCTGATGGCTCTGTAAATTGTGTGGTCAGAAGTTATACCACCTTTGTATCACTGAAAGATTCAAGTGGCATCTGCATTGCAGATGTTCTTCGTGTTTCACTATTGCAGTCATTACATTTGGGTAATCTGCTGGCTGCCTCAGTCGGCCTGATTAACAAAGTCTTGGGTCCTGCGTTGGTTGCTGTCCCTTCTTCCATGACGTCAGGTCATCAGGGGTATAAAACATGCAGCCGACGTCATTACCTCAGTCTTTCTTGCCTTGCGGTGCCCAAAGCAGAAGTAGTTTGCAAGTGCCGGTCAGCCGACTCTTGAAATTTTCGTTTTCTAGTTTCAGAACCGAAGTCTTCAACTTAAAGCTAGGTACCCCGTTAGGGAAGCTTTTTCTTGCTCTTTACCGATGTCAGTAAAAGTTAATAATTGCATTACTTGTGGAAAGCAAATACCTCATAAACATTTTCATCTGTACTGTATTCCTTCCCTAGGCCCTGACGACGATGTAGCTTGCTGTCAGTTTTGTGCTTTATTTAATCAGCGCACTATCCGTCGTCGGTACATTTTTGCCTCTAAATATTTTGGTTCTCGGTTTAATTATCCAGAAATGACGTTGGTTAGCCATCCAACTACCGGAATTTCGAAAAAACGCAAAGATAAAGACAGAGACAGGCCATTGAGGTCCAAAACTGCTGCCGACACTTCTTCTAAGCCAGTCACCAGTACTCAGTGAGGCGCTTTCTCAGCCCCTGATACCCGCTACTTCTGACTCCCAGGCCTGTACTGAGACCCATTCGGAGATACTTCAGCTATGGAACCCGCAGATTTCTCTACCTTGAATGGGTTTGGAGCCACTGTGCAGTTACCCGGCTTCTGAGGGTGTATTCAGGCCAACAGACTTGCATATCAAACCAACTCCACCTTCAATACTAAGGTCTAAATCTCGATCTATGTCGAAAAAAAACGATGCCCAGGCCACATGTTTAGGCCCCTATGCCTAAAAAACAAATGATGAAAATGGCTGAAGATCTAATTACTCTAATCAGGGGTAGTCAACCCCCACCCCCTCTTCTAAGAGGCCTAGGCCTGAGCTTGACTATGAATCCTCTGATCAGGACTTTGTTTCTTCTGACTCTTCTAATGACCTGGATTTGTCCATACCTACTTATGAGGATTCTGATGCAGAGGATTCCATTCCCTCTGCTCCCCCCCCCCCCCTGAGGATTTATCTTCTGGTGAAACTTTACATACCTTAAGGGAGCATTTCCACTGGGAAAGTCAGGAATTCTCTGATTCAAAAAAGAGGCTTAGAGATTTTCTTCTTTTACCTCAGCATAGACCTTTGGCTGTACCTCCTGTACTAGACATTGTTGATGATGTGTTATCGGAATCCAGTTTGGCCCCCGATTCCCTGCCTCCAGCTCCTTGTAAACCTGACAGATACTACAGGGTTCCTGAGTCCCACAAGTTCCTTTTCAAAAATCCTGTTGCAGATCCTGAAACCATTTTTCAAGGGCCTAAGGGCATTAAGGCTTCTACTGTTAAAAATCCTACCCCTTCTGATAGAGACTCCAGGGCGCTGGATAGATGGGGTAAAAAGGTTTATACTTCTGCAACCTTGGCTATCAGGGCTTTAAACTGCCAATTTCATAATGTAAAATATCAACAGCATATTATTGGACTGTTTAAACAGAAAATGATGCTGATTTCTAACTGTGTGGAAAATAAAGATTTACAGGATTTATTGCATTCTGCTGAACAAGTTGGAAAACATACTTTGCAATGTGGTTTTGATTCTTTAGATGCCTCTTTCAGGGCTGCTGTTACTGGGTCTGGGCTTGCCTGGCTTAAGGAGCAATCTCTGCCTGATCAGGTTAAAGCAAAATTGTTGGATGCTCCTTTAAATCAGGACCGCCTGTTTGGCAATAAGGCTGAAGAGGTTTTAAAAAAGATGGAAGATAAAGCTAAATCTATGCAAACTGTAAAAGATTTGTTACAAGTGCAACCTCCAAGATTTAGTAGGCACTGGCCTACTAAGAATTGGCCCTTTCCAGCTCCTTCCAGATCCTCTCAAACCAAATCCAGACACACCAAAAGCACCAGGTTTCAGTCCCAGGGGACTCAGACCTAAGCAATGGGGGGCCTCCACTTCCAAATCTGGAAATAACAAGACACCCCCCTATGGTAAACGGGCTCAATGACTTTCCTTTAAAATTACCAAGTGCTTACCTTTTAGCCACCTCATTTGGGGGGAAGATTGCTTTTCATGCAAAAAACTGGGAACTCATAACCCAGGACAAATGAGTTTTAAATATGATGTCCCAGGGATACAGATTTCATGTCCACACGTTGCCAACACCAAGCGGGTGGCCAGACCTGCCCCCAAATCAGTGGGCAGAGGCTCAGAAACAAGTACTTTCCCTCTTAAACATGGGGGCTATTCAACCGTTACCAGAAGAGGAAAAGGGACAAGGTTTCTATTCCAGGCTTTTCCTGGTACCCAGAAAAGACAAATCATGGCGTCCAGTTCTGGACCTGTCTACTCTAAACACCTTTCTGGACATTCCAAAATTCAAGATGCTGACTCTTCACCAGTTACTTCATATGCTAGGCAAAAATGCCTGGTTGGCAACTCTAGATTTAAAAGAAGCTTACCTGCATGTCCCAATCAGGGAATCTTGCAGAAGATACCTACGCAAAGCAGGCTACTGCATTATCAGTTCTCTACACTGCCCTTTGGCTTGTCTACTGCGCCCAGGGTATTCACAAAGTGCCTGGCTCCAGTAATTGCATTTTGCAGACAAAGAAATATTCAGATATATCCATACCTGGACGATTGTCTAATTCAGGCAGAAAACCAGGCCATACTTCTAAATCATCTGGCGTTTGTAAAAAGGGTTCTAACTTGTCTAGGATACACCGTAAATGAAAAGAAATCACAACTGGTACCCTCTCAACAGATTACATTCCTGGGTGCAAGCTTGAATACAACTGCCCAGATGGCTTTCCTCATGCCAGAAAAGCAAATTCATTTGGTAACTTACTTCAAACAAGTGGCCACAAAAACCCTGCTATCTGCAAGACAAATACTGCAAGCCTTGGGGTTCATGGCCTCCTGCATTCTTCTAATTCCATATGCAAGACTGCATATGAGGAAACTTCAGTGGTACTTAAAAAGTCTATGGAGTCAACATTGTCACAGCCTGGAAACAATGATTCCTATCATACCTTGCCTATGCCTGGAGTTCCTATGGTGGGCAGAGGCCTGCCACCAAAACAAGGGACTGCCATTCACTCTACCCCCTGCCACCCAAACTCTAACTACAGATGCATCAGACTATGCATGGGGGGGCTCACCTGGCAGGGAAGTGCATTCAGGGCAAATTGAACCCAAATCAAATGTACCTACATATCAATCAAAAAGAAATGTTAGCTGTACAGAATGCTCTGACAGCCTTCAAGGGCTACATTCTTCCAGGACAACTAATGGTAAAGACTGACAACACTAAGGTTATGTGGTACATAAACAAGCAGGGAGAGGGTACACATTTCTACCCCCTCTGAAGACTAGCAATGGCATTGTGGAACACAGCCTTGAGCTTCCAAGTGCACCTACAAGCTAAATTCCTGCCAGGAAAATTAAATATATTGGCAGACGGACTAAGCAGAAATCTCATGGACCCACACGAGTGGAGACTGGAACCATGGATTTTCAACATGTTGCCAAGCAAATGGGGGAGCCCAGACAAAGATGTATTTGCCTCCCCCCGGAACTACCAATTGGACAAATTTTGCACAAGGACTCCCCACAAAAAAGCCTGGAAAGTGGGTGCTCTGTCCTTCATCTGGAAAAACCTGTCAGTCTACGCCTTTCCCCCTCTGCCTCTACTCTGCAAAGTTCTGTTAAAAGTCAAACAGGACAAACCAAGAATGATTTTGATTGCTCCAGACTGGCCACGCCAACACTGGTACCCGCTCTTGCGCGGTGTATCACACATATCTCCGTGGCACCTGCCACAGACACCTTCCTTACTGTCTCAGCAGGAGAACCAAATTCTGCACCCTCAGCTCCCAACATTGAACCTTGCAGCTTGGCTAATCACTTAAATTCACCCTTAGCATCCCTCAGCAAACCTGGGATGGATGTCATCTTGGAGGCGAGAAGACCTAGTACTAGAAAATCTTATGCTGACAAATGGAAAAGATTCTGTGCTTGGAATCAGTCTCAAGGAATTAGCACAGCAGCACCCAATTTACCTCATATTTTACAATATTTAACTGAGATGCTTCACAAGAGCCTGTCTTTTTCCTCCATTAAAATCCATGCCTCAGCCATTTCAGCTTATTATAACACAGAACCTCCCCTCTTCTCTCATCCTCTGCTCAAGCAGTATCTCAGAGGGGCCAAAAACTTGAGACCTCCCAGGAGAGCTCCAACCCCTGCCTGGGACCTTAACTTTGTAATGGAGAAACTCACTCTACCTCCTTTCGAGCCAGCTGCTACGGCAGACTTAAAATTTCTTTCTTGGAAAACAGCCTTCCTTCTAGCAATCACTTCAGCTAGAAGGATATCTGAGTTACAGGCCCTTATGGCAGTGGAGCCTTTCATCATCTTTCATGCAGACAGGGTGTCATTCAGGACCAATCCATCCTTCATGCCCAAGGTGGTATCCAGTGTGGCTCTTAATCAGTCCATTCATTTGCCAACTTTCTTTCCCAATCCGCAGAACAAAGGGGAACGGATTCTGCATTCACTGGATGTGCACAGACAACTTGGATTCTATTTGGACAGGACTAAAACTCAAAGAAAATCTGAACAACTGCTGGTAGCATTTGCTGCAGGGGCAGAGGGAAAGGCTGTTTCAAAACAAACCATTTCTAAATGGATAAGCCATTGCATTCATTTCTGCTATAAACACAATGGAAAACCTATCCCCCAGGAGATCAGGTCTCATTCCACCAGGGCTGCATCTACTTCTGCAGCTTTTCTCAGACGTGTTCCTACCAGGGATATTCTAGAAGCTGCTACCTGGAGTTCAGTTCATACTTTCACCAAGCATTATCATTTACCAATTTTCTATAAATCCATAGCTGGCTTTGCCACTGCTGTCTTGCAGGGCCTTATAGCTGGTCCTAATGCTGTATAAATCCATCCTCCCAACCATAGCTTTGGGAATCTACCCAAATGTAATGACTGCTACAGTGAAACACGAAGAACATAGTACAGTTGTGTACACTTACCATAAATGTAGATGTTCGAGTGTATTCACTGTTGCAGTCCTGGTTACTCCCCCTCCAGCCCCCTGTTTTTCTCTGACTATACCTCTACTTTCTGTTACTATGCTTAAAAGCCTTTTTGGTGTATTTGCTTTTGGTTGGAGGTATATTTTTGTGTTTTAAATTTTATTTTGCTCCCCATTCAGGGGGCACCTAACATCTGGGGCAAGAAAAACTGAGGTAATGACATCGGCTGCATGTTTTATACCCCTGATGACCTGACGTCAGGGAAGAAGGGACAGCAACCGAAGCAGGAGCTAAGACTTTGTTAATCAGGCTGACTGAGGGCAACCTGCCAGCAGATTACCCAAATGTAATGATGCAACAGTGAATACACTCGAACATCTACATTTATGGTAAGTGTACACAACTGTACTTCATCCATATTTCAGGGATAAAACCTGTAGCTAAATTTAGCTTAATATGTTTGAAGAATGGCCCTGCCAGGACATGCTTTGTCCTGTTTATTTAACAGCTGGATATATAGCCAGGCCCTATAGATGAAGTATAGTTGGTCTTTTAAAGGACCTTCAGTAAATAGTGGCACTACTCAATGGCAGGAGTCTTAGTAGAAAGATGATTGAACTCAAGACATTCCTGCACCTCCGATGTATTCCTGTTTTTATACTAACTGAGACGTGGTTTCAATGACGTGACAGCACTCCGTCCACACTAGGTTTTTGTGCCTATCATTTCCTTCAGGCATGTGGGTAAACTGGGGGGAGGTACCATCTAGATTCCTCAGAAATACCATCACCCTCATGTTAAATTACCCACAACCCTAACTTGGAGCTCCTGAAGATCCAGATCACTGTTAACAAATCCAGCTACTGCTAATTTTCTAGCTGTTAATCCTTATCAATGTTCCCCAAAGATCATGAAAATTACTTTGATACCATTGAGAGGTTAAATACCAAACCTAGTACCTTCTTTCTAGGGGATTATAGTTAGTCAAACATTAATCGTTACACTTACACCTCTAAAACTGGATATGCTCAACATTTCCTGGATTTTGTTAATACCAACACACATGAGCAAATTGCAAAACTACCTACTAGAGGCTCTAATATCCTTAACTTAGCCCTTACCAATCTACCTCCTGCCTGTCCTCTACCCTGCATCTTCTCATCCCTAGTTAAACTAGAGCACAAGTCAGTTGTGTTTTCTGTCAGGCCTAGTGGTACCACCTAAACACCAAATGAAACCATCTTTAGTGATTTTACCAGGACAAACCTGCTTCAGCATTTAGAAGACATTTGCAAAATTCCCAATAATCCCTCTGCAAATTAATGCAGCTGAGAGGGCTGTCACATTAACCTCTGATTTTGCCAATACCTAAACAGTTGCATAGAAAAGTCTGTACCTGTCCACCCAAAATGTAATAGTAAATTCATGAGTAAGTTTGCCTAGTGGGACACTCCTGCTAATAAAGTATATAACAAGAGACAGAAAATGATGAAAAGTTGAAATGAATCCTCATCCCCTTGTCTCAGGACCACACTGAAACATACCATGTTTGAATGATCACTGCTGCAGTAGTCATAGCTTGTATGGGTTTTATCCTGCCAAGGATATAACAGCCAGCCAGCTTCCAAAGCTTCTGCGCACTTTCCTCACACTCAAACTGAGCTGCCTAAAAACACAGGTTTGAGCACCAAGCCCTTCCAGAGCTTTCATGCCAACAGAAAGAGAGATAGCGATAGGAAGGCTGAGCCCTGAAAGGTCATAACTAGGAGTAACCAAAAAAAAAAAAAAAATATATATATATATATATATATATATATATATATATATATGTTTATATATATGGTTTACAATTAAAATCTCGACGTTAGAATGTACGCATTTGAGCAATTCAAACTGCAGATATTTGAATAGTTCATATGAGTACATTCTGAATGTTTGAATGTTTATATTAGCGATGTCCTGTGCATTCGCTAATATAAATTCGAAGGGATGTACAGAGATCGTGGTACAGTGCGGTTAGGGAAATTCACCCCTTTCCTCACTGTAGTGTGATGTCAGAGTTGGAATATATAGTTGGAAGGTGTGGGGGGCACAGCCCCCCTCAGGGTGGTGCAGGGGAGCTTGCCCTCCTGCAAAAATGAGATGTTATTTGTAGGAGTTGGGGGTTTACGGCAAGGGTGGCATTGCTGTTAATTGCCGTAAAATGTCAAATTTGAGTTTTTCAGCAATTACTGCAGATTTTCGACTTTCTGAACAGTCGAAAATCTGCAGATTCAACAATACATCTCGACATTTAATTAAGAAATTTTTTTTACATTTCGTAATTTTAATAGTAAACCAGGAAGATGGAAAGAAGGAGCAGTTACTGCAGCAGTGAGCATTCGAGCATCTACTGTTATGGTAAGTTTGCTTCCACCACCGTAGTGTGTTCATTATATTGATCGCTGCTGCTGCAGCCTTAGCTATCTGGGTAGATTGATTATCCTGGCCTAAAAAACTTGGGAGGTAGAAAGGGTCATTTTCAGGATCAAGTGAAAAAAAGAGGAGGTGAACAGTTTGGATTAAAGTAATCCTGGATACTACTTTAGGCATAAAAGAATGTGATATGGTTGTCTCCCCATAAGAGCTCGAGAGCTTTTAACTTAGATACTCTTCTTGCAGAGGTCAGAGCAATCAGTAAAACAGTTTTACATGTTACGAACCTCAAGTCAGCCAGGGTAGTTTGTTTAAATAGATCAAGTCTTAACTTGTCTGACACAAAATTAAGATCCCAAGGAGGTGGCACCAGTTTTCTTGGACATCTCTTTTGCAAAACCCCTTTTAAAATCATTTTGATATGAGAATGAATTTAAAGAGGAGTTACAGAATCCCTTGGAAAATTTGGAAAAGAAGGGTTGAAAAATCTGAGGAGATTCACTGTTTTAGCATATCCTTGTCATCTCACTTTATGATAGCATCTGCATCAGAGAGCTAAGAAACATAATCTCTATCAAAAGCAGATTTTTAAATATCATCTTTCACATCATCAGGGAGGTTCTGAGAATGGAGTGAGGCAAGTCTCCTCAAAACAGTAAAAGTACGAGTTGTGATTTGTACAGTGGAAGAAACTATTTAAAGCAGATTTATCCTCACAAGTAGAAGCTGCAGACAGAACATTTATCATACTTTCACAATTAGTCAGAATAAACTTTAACATACAAGCCCGACAATTCAAAATTGTAAAATCAAAGTTGTAGAAGCATACTTAACATTTTCCCCCGTATTTATCAGTTATCTTCTCATCCTTGTCAGAAGGTGTAGGGTTGGAAGTCACTAAATATTTAGCTGCAGAAGGATTAACTAAAGCTATAGCTCCTAGGCCAAGTTTGTGATTAGTATATAAAAGTGTAAAAAATTGAGCAATTTTATACATTCCTTCTGCCTTGTTAGGGGCAGCAGGCTGACTGTCAGGAAAGTTGAAGGCAGTGACACACCATCTTATAAAGCTGACAACATGTGTCGGGGGAGGGGCACCTGAAGGTTCTGGGAATTTTGTGTGTAACATATTTTCTGAGGGAGTGAGAAACCTCACTGTTCTCCCACTGAAAACAACTGGCCAGATCCAGTGAGCTTCTCCAGTCTACAGATATTTGAGGACTAGGTACATGTTTAGTTTTCTCTTTCTTTTTGACAGAGAAAATGAAGCCAACAGTGTTACTAATGGCAGCAGCTTCCCCCAAGATGTGCATAACATTCTGGCTAAACAGGGAAGGCTTCCTGGATCCCTCTCCCAGGACTAAGAAGAGTGGCTATCCCTTGCCCACGGAAGAGACCAAAACAACCACAGAGGATGTGGCTAACCCTTGGTCCATGTTGGCTGTAGGTGCTATGTCAGAGTGATCCAGGGTAAAAGATGAATGGTCTGAGGAAAAACACATGGCCACACCAGTCATCCACCTGGAGCTGCAGAAAATTGCTAGCCCACTGATGTGGCAAAGGCTGCTACCTTGACTTTTTCTTTCTGTGGCTGGGAGAAGGACTGGGAAAATGATACCCCTTTCCTAAGCGAAAATAATTAGCATAAACCAGAAAAAAATTAAAGTTGTTAAAAGTCAGTTTTTCCCCATAAAAAGATAGTAAGAAGCACTTTAATATACTTTTCCAGTACACAAACTGAAATAAACACAATTTCTCCACAGAAAAAAAAACTGTTTTCCATTTTTTAAACTACTTTTAAACTGACAGGGAAAATGTGCATTCCCTTTTAAAAGAATAGTTAAGTCTCATGACAGTCCATTAAAACACAAAGTCTTAGAAAATAAATTTTCTAAGCAATAAAGTATATTTAAACAATATTTTTTTAAATGTGGAAGGTTTTTCCCAAAGGGAACTTATCTACCCAGCAAAGGAATTGCGCTAGACGACCATCAATCCTCAAAAGCTTGCAGAGGAGCACTCTGTTTGGCAGCAAGAAAGCTCTAAAGAACTTGGCAACCAAATCTGTCTTTTTTTGTCAGCTCAATTTGAGCTTCCCAATGGTTTGAGTGTGTGCATGGTGCCCTGCATCTTTGAAAACTGGCCGGCTGTTATATCCTTGGCAGGATATAACCCATATAGCTAAGGCTATTTCAGCAGTGATCAGTATGATGAACATCTTGAGAGTGCTATAAGGAAAAAGTAAAGATAATATGAACTTAATGTCACTGCAGATACCTAAGGAAACTGCACCTCTTTCTTCAGTTATGTCAGGAAATCAAAGGAATAATGTGCAACAATACATTGTGTTTTTCTGTAATATCATCACATATTCCAATCCCAAGGACATAGCCAGATAGATTTAGTACTAGCTTTATCCCACCTTTCCTCGTTGTTGCATCTACTATCCCCTACAATTTAATTTCCTGTGAAGTAACCCTGGAACAAGTTTTAAAATCCTTGTCAAACACTAAAAGTGCTAATGGGACCAGCCAGCAGACCAGACTGTATTCTCATTGCCAATCTAAGTACAGACTCCTGAGTCTGTACTTAAATTTTTCAACTTCATCCTATCCACATGCCTCATTCGTGGAGATCAGCCACTGTGACTCCCTGACACAAGGCTGACCTGTCTGTAGATTCAGGTAATTCCAGGCCCATTAGCTTCACTGACCTTGTATTAAAATTTATGGAACATATCACCAAAGAAGTCAACTTAACTCAGCCACATGTAAGTTAATGGATCAACATCTCAGTCACTTTGGTATTATGAAGAGTAGGGCCTGTCTCTTGAACCTAGTAGGCTTCTTTGAAAAGGTTATAAAGGCAGTGGACAGTGAGCACTCAGCTCATACTGCTTATCTAAATCTGGTTAAGGCATTTGACACTATCCTCCATGCCAATATTGTTAAAAAAAAATTAGAAACATTTCATGTAAGCCTAGATGTTGTCCGCTGGACTGCAAATTGGCTATCCTACAGAGCCCTTTTTCTAATAGTTGCTGGTATCCTCTCTTTACATAAAAGTAATACTTAATAAATAAAAAATATAACTCATGGTGTACCACGGGTATCAGTGCTGGGACTTCTTGTATTTGGCATTTATTTTTCACACATCCAGTCCAACATCCCATATGTGTGGTTGACTAACTTTCCTCATGCTTGCAAGCTGGGCACTTTAATCTACAGACACTAAACAACTTCAGCAAGGGCTGGAATATGCACATAGCTGGGGTACTGAAAATAGTTTCAATTTAAATAAAAAAAGTACAACATAGTAGCATTCAGTTAAAAAAAGTCCCCATGTTATATGTTTTAAGTGGTGCGGGGATTCAGATTGACATGGTTACAAGAGACCTGTGTACTTATGTATGTGCATTCATTTTTTGAAAGTCTGATGTCCTTGTGGTTTTATAAAAGAATGCTAGCACTGCCCCTCCACCCCATTGGTACCTGCTGACCTGTGTTCTTCAAAAGGCAATAATGCAGTTCCTTCAATTCTCTGTACAGGAAGAATGGGGAAAATCCTGCTCTTACACTGGCACACTGTGCAAGGGCTTTGATTTTCTCAGTAACTGAGGTACCCATGGCCACATGGTCAATACTTTGGCGAAACATTATGGTAGAACTGTGTGCACAGATGAGTATTGGTAAATAGAATGTCAACTAAATTATGTGGCATCACAGTGCAACGTGAGTACACTTGTATGCATGAGCTTACAGGTCATGTGCTTTGTTATCATCTTGCCATACATGGCTTGTGAGAGTATTACATAGTACACAGGTAGGGATTCAGAGATAGTGGCACTGTCTGGCTGTATTAGCAGAACTCCATATTAATTGCATCGTCTCACTTTGCTGTACAAAATAGCAGTATTTCTTTATATCAGTCATTACACCTGCACAACAACATCCACAAATGTAAGTCAAACCTCCCTACACATAGATATTCACAGACTTAAGGGAGTATTTTAACTGGTAAAGTACCACAGAAAAAACTACAGACTTGTAGTGGATGCCACAGAGAGTGACACAAGTACTGTGCTGTTTGTGCAACTGAGACCCTTGACAATGGCAGGGCAGGACATTATCTGTTTTTGGTGTGCCCCACCTGTAAACATAGTAAAGTGTGTGGATCCCACACCATGTGTGTGGTGATCCAGGGCCATATGCAGAGGCATTGGTGCAGTATCTAAACAGGAGTGAGGCTGTGCATAGCATTGAATGTAACTATAAACCAGGCCTATGCATCTGTGCTACACCCGACCCATGTGTCCCAGTGCTTTGGTTCTTGCAGGTGGATGAATTGGTCATTTAAATGAATCAATATCCCCCAATGTTAGATTCTGTTTGTACTACTCACAAACCTGAGCAATTGATATTTGGGGGTTCCCCATGATTTCACTTTAATTATTTTCCATACATGTCCATGTCAGTTGCAGACCCGTAAAATGGGCACACAAAATCATATGCACATTTTTTATGTATTTATTTTCTGAAGATTTCAGTATCCACACAAAATTCAGTTTCTAAAAGTTTATCACATGAACTAAAAAGGTTGACTAAAACTATAAAACTAGCTAAATATTGTAGTCCTGCCACCTTTCACAGAATGTGGTAAGAGGAGGTGGGTACTGTATCCACCATCCTTGCCTATGTGTAAAGCAGTTTTGATCTTGGACACTGAATTAAGCAGTAGGTGCCAGCAGATGTGAAAGTATTTAACTTGATAGGGCAGTGAGTACACTGTGGTCTGTTTTAATCCTGATTTTCATTTCATCAACTGAAAAGCTTAAATGTTTGGTTGTTTAAAATGTGTTTGTTTATTCAATTAATTTATGACTTTGTTGACAGGGTAATGGAGTCAAGAAAAATAGTGAGTTTGGGTATTGCCTGGGTATATCATGTGTTAAACTGTTTTAGATTTCTTTCTTTTCTTTTTTATCAGTTTGATTGGTTGTACAAAGTGATCCATGTTTGTCATTCTCCATGGAAATGAGCTCACTTGAGAACTGTCACACTTGAAGGAGAGATTTGTGCAGTCTTTTTTATAGCAATAATAATAATTGGTGTTAAGGAGAAGGTTATTATTTTTTGTAGATGGTGATAGTGTGCTTTTTAATAGTAATAATAAATATTAAGTAGAAGTTTATTTATTTATTTTTGTAGGTGGTGACAGTGGGCTTATGAATTAGAGTCAGTGAATTTTGTAAAATGGAATGTCTGAATTTGTAATATGGTGTGGCAAATTTTAGAGATAATGACTATTTTGTTGAAGTCATTTGGAGAATTTTTTAAAAATTTATTTACAGAGAAAGTTTAACTGGGACGCCCAGAGAGAAAAACTCCATAGTGACATGATATGGTTATAGTTTAATAAAATTATTACAAAACCTAAGGCAGAACAACATATTAAGCAAAACCACTTCATTTCATACAGTGTGAACCTGTACAGATATAGCAAGATTAAAAACAAACACTGTCAATAGTTATAGTATTCAGATGTTACAATGTTTCTAGAGATGACATTAAACACACTGAGTGCACTATTTGGAACAAAGATGACTAGATGATATAGCTCAGGCAAAATTGTATTTGTCCTTTAATCTAAGAAATTGACGTGTGTGTATATATGTAGTGTATAGCTATGTGTGTGTGTGTGTGCAGTTTGAGAATAGTCCTGTACTGTTTAACAGCTTAGAACAGGAAAGTGAGTGCCTGGCAGTAGATTCATGATAATTTTATTATACAGTGCACAGTGCAGCACTTAGTGACATAATCTAAAATTACTGATATAGTCTGGTCCCCCCTTAAACAGGTCTACAACTCTTCCTTTAGATAAGATTTCCATTATTTATATATTGGTTATTACATGCACTAGTCTAGGCTTTTGTGGAGGGGGGTTCAGTGGCTTTCCAATGGCATTCTTGGCATGGCTTTTATCATATACTCTGTAGCATTACACATACACAGAAGCCTGCACTCTCCCTTAGAAATTATTGCAGTAAGGCAGTTACACTGCCACGACATTCAGTGAATAGCTCAGCTGCATTAGTTACCACAGCTGACCATGTTAATAAACAGGACCAAAAGCTTGTGTTCACCTGATCATGTTAAAGGTAAGTGCTGAGGGGTTTAGTGGACAGTTAGTGGTGTTGGGGGTGTATGTGTGAGTCTATATAGAGGGATAAGTGGCCTCGTGTGTGAGTGTGTGCGTATGTGTGGATGAATAGGTGTTTCCACAAGTGAGTAAGGTAGGGGGAGTGTGTTTGATGGTGGTGGGGTGCTGTCACACTTCCACACTACCCCAGACTAAAGAGCAAATCCTGCAATATTGGGGGTGGAATTGCTAGACACCAGGGATACTCTTCTATCATGTCCTAAAGGCACTTAAACAAAACATTTTGCTGCACAAGAGACATGGAAAGGGGGAACATCAGACATCATGAATACTTTTCCATTGTGACATAAAGCATTTAAAAAGAAAACAGAGTAACAGTTTTGCAGTACAAAAGAAATATGTGGTGGGGTGAGAGGGGATACTAATCACTAGGGCTAAAGTGAATGGGTAAACAGGTCTGGCATCACTTTGCTGGTTTTAAACAAAAAGAAGAATGAAACTCCAGTATCTGATATTATTACCTGACTGTAAGGATCTGTGATTTACAAGGACAGGGAGAAAAATATAAAGGTACGGCAGGGGCACTGTACACTAAGGAACAGTGAAGAGGTATGGCCATGTGTGTGTTTGAATGTGGGAGAGTGAATGGAGGGGGGGTGCCTGTGCCATCTCGATGCATATGTTGCCAGTTCAAAATTACCCAGGATGGTGCTGGTTTGCACTTAAAATAGAAAAGGATGACTCAGAAACATGCAAGTTAGCTAGTAATGTGGCCTTTCTTCATTGCAGCTAAGATGTCTGTAAATCACAATTTCCTGCAACACAGAAACAGTCACTTTTGGCTGCAGCTCTCAGCACCAGTGGTGGAATTCTTTCTAAATCTCTGGGACAGTCTCCACAGTGGTATAATTGTTGTTTTATCTAATATTAATACTTGTCTGAATATTTTTTATTTGTGGTATATAGAACCTATGTTGCTGCAAAGGAACAAAAAGAATGTTGCTCAACACTATTGTTTTAATTAACAAGTGATAAATACTGAACTGCACTGGAAAAGTTCTGTCATTTTGACATCTTTTATAGTACTAATGCATAGTTTTCTTTGCAAAAGCAGAAAAAAAGTTTGTTACTTTCTGTTTATTTTATTCTCTTTAGGGGCATTTTTAATGGTTTATATCTGCATGGGCATCCCCGTCTTAAGTTTGCTCAGAGAGTACTTCCCACTAAGCAACATTACCTTTTTTACCCGTCCCCTTTTTCGCTACTTTAAATATGCTGCTTTTGACACTTCATAGGTTCATAGGTTCATACTAGGCTATCTGCCCTGGGGCAATTATAAGCCTAGCCCGATTCTGTATGGCTTACAGTTTATAGCACGATGTCAAATGTCAGGTATGCACACTTTGAGAAATTCCAGCATTAGGGCAGTTTTATTCCAATGCATTTCCCATTCATTGTTATTATATTGGTACGTATTTTGCAAAAAGTAAATAAACTAAAGATGGCATTCATAGGAGTGACATTCATTCCAGCATGTAGCTGTTCCGATCAATGAGCTTTTGCTGTTTTTTTTGGTTAATATTCTCTATGTTCTCTGTCTAAATTTAAAAGGTAATTATAGTTCCTGGTTGTTACAACCAATTAAAATTGTACTAAAATGTGATCTGCAACCAGGAAGCACATTTTTCTTTTTCATTTTAAGTACATTGAAGTAAAATAATGCAACAAAATCATCTGGAAGCTTCAGCTCCTGATGGCATGATTGCCAGCATACCTCTCAGTTTCCAGCATTCCACAGATTTTTACTTTGTGTTGTTGTTCTTTTCCTTGTAAAGTCTGTGTTTTCTGGCAAAACATTGAGGATCGCAATCACTAAATAATGACAGACTATTGCACTTCAGATTGCGTATCCTTTAGATGATGTCTTCATGGAATCCAGTCTTACCTCTGATTCTTTACCAAAAGCCTGACAGGTACTACAGATTACCTGACGCTCACAAATTTCTCTTTAAAAATCCCACTGTGGCTCCAGAGACTATTTCAGAGGGACCTAAAGGTATTAAGGCTGCTACAGCCAAAGCCCTACCCCTTCGGACAGGATTCTAGGGCTTTAGACAGATGGGATAAGAATGTATATACTTCTGCTACTCTTGCCTTCAGGGCTTTAAATTGCCAGTTTCACATGTTGAAGTACCAGCAGCATATTATGGAACTAATTAATCAAAAAATGTTGTTGATTCCTGATTGTGCAGAAAATAAAGATTTACAAGAGTTAATGCATTCTCCATCCCCTCTTAGGACAGGCCTTATGACAAACACCTTCTCATACAACCTATTTGGGGTATTCTTTTATGGTGTATTTGCTTGCAACTACTGTTTTTTGATTATTCTATATTGCATGATTACATAAGTTTATGTTTTGCCTTCCTTCTGGGGGCACCTGACATCTGGGGCAAGAATAACTGAAAAAGATGGCGTCGGCTGCCTCTTTTATACCCCTGCCGCACTGACGTCAGGGAAGAAGCGACGACAACCGACGCTGGACCTAGACTTTGGAATTCGGCCAACTGACGGCAGGATAACCCATCTGTAATGACTGCAGCTGTATGAGCACTCGAACATCTACATTTATGGTAGGTACAAAACTGTACTTTCTTACTTCCTCTAAAAATTGTTTTCTTTTGCAGGTTGCCACAACATGTTGTTCTACTCATCAATATACAGAAATTAACACTTTTCTCCAGGAAGATATATAAACCAGACTACCTCTAACAGTATGGTTTACACAACAGTCATTTTTTTTCTTTAATTGTGACTGTTATCATATGAATTTAGTTCTTACAGCAGGGATTAAGCATGAGAGGCCCTTTATCCCAGGAACATCAACAGAGCAAATGAAGTGTAAACACCAACTAGTATCTATAACAGGGCTGGGTAAATTTGGCTTCATTAAAAAAGGGTGCAGAGGGCAAACTTTGGGTTTTAAATAGCTGAGCTGAAACATCAAAGTACAGGCAAGCCAGCAAATGTACAAACAGCGCATGGCAACAACACTATATAAATACAAAGTTATAAGAGACTCTTTAAAGTTTGATAAGACACCTTTCAGCTATCTTACCATCTACAAGTGCATAACTTGTGAAGCCTGATGAATAACAATGACTCTGGCTTTCAGTACAGGAAGGGGCAAGCTGAGCTAACAGGTATCATGCTGAGGAGATGAATTCATAGGTTCATAGATTCATAGATTAGTACTAAGCTAACTGCTCTTGCGAGCCATTTTAAGCCTAGCCAATTATCCCTTGTGAGACTCAAACCCTGCACCTTGTGTTTGTAAGGCAAATACCTTAACCATTAGGCCACCCTTCCAACCTCATTATGCAGACATCAAGACTCCTCAGTGAGTAACTTCAATTGACTGTTGAGCAGCATAAGATGAAGGGGGTGTGATGCATACGTGTGGGAACCCTAAGTCACAGACAACAGCTTAGCATATTCACAGGGATCTTAACAACAGCATCAGATGAGGTATGAGCAGAGTCATTTAGGAAACTGGTTTTTAAACCAAAAGAAGAAATCGATGTCAGTAATTACCTGGTTCTTCTGTCACCAAACAGTTACATTTAAGTATACACAGCTCACCAGAACCCAGCTACAATCAAATGGACAGCCATATTTCTGCAATTACTATTCCACTATACCATCTGACTTCACATTACAGGTATTCCAGACTGTTTATGAAAATCAGATAAAGTAAGGTACGTCAACAAATGGATGTCAGGCATTATGGTTGACACAGACTGTTGTTCAGACCACACTGTGGCAAGTTCACACAACTATGAAATATACTAAAATGCAGTCATCAGACCACATAGCAGTATCACTGTGGCTTCCAGGTACAGTTTATAGCACAATGTCAAATGTCAGGTATGCACACTTTGAGAAATTCTTCTTCCCGACAATGATTACATAGACATGCAAGCTTTATCCGGAATATATTAGATGAAGTAAAGCCACTGCTGTGTATTTGTGCATACTGGCCACCTGTAAAACATTACTAAAATCGTATGAAGCAAAACTGGAAACCCCTTTCTTCTGCACTATCACTGTAGGTCCATCAAATCATGTCTAACAACCTGGCATCAGTGTCTCTAATCACTGATGACAACTGGGCAAGAACAGTTGGGGAGAAAAAGATATGACCCTTGGTCATGTGTATAGTTCTCACTGACTGCACATTTAGAACATCTTCTACTCTCAGTATATATTTTCATGAAATTTCTTTCTTTTAAGACATCACCATGCTCCCTTTTTTGGTGCCAACAAAATAGGTGTTAAATTTGAATTTTACTGCTTACTCCTGTTAACGTTTATCCAATACCAAAAACAAAGATTATGGTAAGGTTTTAATGCACTCCATAAAGCATCCATGTGCCCCCTATTGGCTGTGTGACTTCCATAAAACTCAGCAGTCTTACATCAATAAGCTAATGGCCGTCCGGTCTGTAGTTCCCTATTCTGGGTTATCTTTGGCAGCTGTGTTGAACTACAGCTGGATGCATAACCAATGAACCAGCAAAAAAATGACCTGTCAGTTGCTACTCAGTGTAAATTCACAGGATGCAGTTTTGAAATGGATGACATGATGCTATGATGGAAAATGGACATCCATTGTTTCCAGGGGACAAGATGGAAGGGCAGTGCAGCCAAGGCACTTGGCTTGAGATCCACAGTTCATAGGTTGATATTAGGCTATCGGCCCTAGGGCCTATACAAGTCTAGCCATAACAATGCCCTACTTCTGTGTAGGAGAATAGGCTAGAAATGCTCTGTGAATTGTGGAAAGAGAAAGGGTTCAGAAGGCAGTGAGGGATACTGTTTGACTAAGTGACAGACTCATGTCAATCACACTCCAGTGTAAAGATAGTGCAGTACTCATAATCTCATCCTATGCCCTACTGCCGAGTTGTGACAGTGAGCCAAAGCATGCAGTACTCATAATCTCATCCTATGCCACACTGCCGAGTTGTGACAGTGAGCCAAAGAGTGCAGTACTCATAATCTCATCCTATGCCCCACTGCTGAGTTGTGACAGTGAGCCAAAGAGTGCAGTACTCATAATCTCATCCTATGCCCCACTGCCGAATTGTGACAGTGAGCTAAAGAGTGCAGCGAGACATCAGTCTGCAGTACCTACTACATAAAGCTGGACTTCATGAATCGGTTTAGATAATGGGTGACTTGAATGCACATATCGTAACAGACAGAAAAGGAAATCATGACTGCCTGACTCCACATGGGTGGGGCAACAGGAATAATAGAGAGGCCATTCTAGACCTCTGTCTTGCAAATGGCTTGATAGTAGCCACAACATGCTTCATTAAGAAAGACAATCACAAGTTCACGTACATGAGTGGCCTATACCAAATCAGGTAAAGTTCCCCTAGTGAGAAAAGGGTACTGGGTAATGAACATAGAGTGCATGGTCTTCCTCAGTGAAACAGGTGGCCCACAGCATAAACCACTGGTTTCCACAATCATCTGCAAGCAGTGGGCAAAGAGGGTGCTAAGGTCAGAGACCAGGTTGAAGACCAGGAAGTTGACTGGAGACAAATTATGACAGTTCAAGTATTCAGTCATGCCTCCACCTCACTAAGAAGTGGTGGACATAGGTCTACAGGAAGAAAGGCAGCACCATATAAAACAGCATGTATCAGGACTACGGAACAGAGTTCTGGCCTATCCATGTATGTCTATAAGGTACATAAGGAAAGCGTGTGGTGTAATAAAGCAATCCAGGATCTCCACGAAAGAAATACAGAATGCAGAAAGAGTGGGAGATTGGACTGACCACCCAGCCTAGGAATGAATGGAGGTTGACTAACAAGGTAAGGAAGGAGTTGCATTAGCACAGAAAATGGCATTGGAGGCACTCTCACAAAGACACTACAACAGATTGTAAGGCCAATACAACCAGATAAAGAAAATTGACACTTCATAAGGGCCGGCAAAAGCAACAACCTCACCATTCTGAAGGACATCAAAGGCAGACTGAGGGAGTACTTACAGTAGCTTAACAATCACGTTAACACCACAGATGTTGTACTTCCCCAGAAACAGGCTACGGTAGAGACAAACAGGATACCACCCAGGAAGAAGTAAGACTTTCACTAAAGGAAATAAAGTCATGGAAAGCAGCGGGCTCGGTAGAGGTCACACTGCATATTTTACATTTGCTGGCTGAGGTAGGGCAGATTTGTCTCCTGAAGCAACTTGTAGCAGTGTGGAGAGAAAGGCGTACCCCAGGTGAGTGTCAAAGAATCATACTTGTGTCAGTTAACAAGAACAAATGGGACATCCACAACTGTGATCCATACAGAGGCATCATCATCATAAAGCCCTTTACCACCCTGACAACACTCCAATGTTCTCCACTCTCATAAAACCCTATAACAATCTGAAGAACCTACGCTCCTCTAACAAAATACTGATTCATACTTCCCTATCTAATAACTCAGCAGGTGACTCCACATTTTCCAACTCGGTTGGTAAAATATGGAATCAACTACCTCAAGACCTCACAACTCAGACATCACTCCCACTATTTAAAACTAAACTAAAACTCTTCTTATCCAACCACTGGCTTTGCTCTTGCAGTAACCCAGACTAACCATTTTTACCTCCTTTTTATTTGATTCTTTACACCCACTCTTTTTCTTCTTATATCTAACACACTAAATTATCCTCTACATAATTGTTTCTGTTACTCCATTTCTAATAAAGGCATAAATAAATACTTTTCAACTTCTTACAAAGTTGCAATAGAGTAACTAGGTACTTTACTTGTATTTTTCTACTTTACTAAACCTCTTATTGTACTCAAATGCTTTTTCATCCTGCTGTAGGTTTAAAGTACATGTTTTTCTATTTTATTTTGTATATGTTTATATATTTTGGTACATTTTTGTTTATTTTTACTAAAGTAGTATTGTAGCGGAGCTTTTCTCCCCTGGCCTCCACTGAAAATGGACATGTATCCAGTTGGACTAGCCCGGTAAACAAATGTAAAATAAATAAATCATACTGCTGTCACCTTGCATGAAAGTTATGGAGAGGGTGACTCATAAATGGATACACTGGGTAGTACAATGTAATAAGGGCAATGAGCAGTTCATATTCAAATCAGGATGCAGCACAACTGACCCGATGTTTGCAGTGAGACAGTTGCTAAGAAGCTAGAGATGAGGAAATAGACCTAATCCTCATTCCTTCGCTTTGGGAATGCAGATGACAAGATCCCAAGAAAGCTGCCTTGGGCAGAAAGTACAATTGTGTACACTTGCCATAAATGTAGATGTTCGAGTGTATTCAATGTTGCAGTCATCACCTGTGGGTTATCCATGCTGTGGTAGCCCACAGTAGTTGAAAAAAAAAACAATTAAACAAGATGCCACAGTCCACTGAGCCTAATATTGATGAGAGAGAACTAGGCATAGCTCCTCGTGGTCCCCTGCAGAGTTCCTAAGCCAGCAGAGAGCAGAAAAAGCAACTTTCTTGATCATAAGTATTTTTTAAACTTTTTAGTTTGCATTTTTCGATCTTTTGAGCTTTTCGACTACTGTTTGTGCCTATATTACTGTTTTATTACCTTATTTTCCTGTTTTTGTGAGCTTATATTGTTGATTGCACTTGTGGGCTAAAGTATTGCTTAAAAGTAACAAACAGGCTAATACACTCAAGTGTACCAGCCTTTGATAGCAATTTAGTGGAAAACAAAGCATTTACTACATTTTTTCTGTCTGTTTGCAAAAAACAAAAAAAAAAAATATTTCTCCTTTCTTAAACTTTCCTAGCTAGTTGTTCCAGTGATCAGATTTTGCTGATCCCTGGGCTTTGTATTTGGTTTCTGTGTTCCTCCATTTTCTTGTGTGGCCAGAGGTAGTTTCTTTACTCACCAGTGGGAGTGGGGAGTACTGAGCTGCTTGTTTGTCCTCAGAGGAGTGGTTAGAAGCAGCAACTAGTAATTGTCGGCCATTTTGGGTCATTTCCTGTTTTTCCAGCCCCCTGCTATAAAGCACGCTTTGGCAGGCTTTTCTGGCATTAGAGAACTAGGCATAGCTCCTCGTGGTCCCCTGCAGAGTTCCTAAGCCAGCAGAGAGCAGAAAAAGCAACTTTCTTGATCATAAGTATTTTTAAACTTTTTAGTTTGCATTTTTCGATCTTTTGAGCTTTTGACTACTGTTTGTGCCTATATTACTGTTTTATTACCTTATTTTCCTGTTTTTGTGAGCTTATATTGTTGATTGCACTTGTGGGCTAAAGTATTGCTTAAAAGTAACAAACAGGCTAATACACTCAAGTGTACCAGCCTTTGATAGCAATTTAGTCGAAAACAAAGCATTTACTGCATTTTTTCTGTCTGTTTGCAAAAAAAAAAAAAACAAAAAATATTTCTCCTTTCCTAAACTTTCCTAGCTAGTTGTTCCAGTGATCAGATTTTGCTGATCCCTGGGCTTTGTATTTGGTTTCTGTGTTCCTCCATTTTCTTGTGTGGCCAGAGGTAGTTTCTTTACTCACCAGTGGGAGTGGGGAGTACTGAGCTGCTTGTTTGTCCTCAGAGGAGTGGTTAGAAGCAGCAACTAGTAATTGTCGGCCATTTTGGGTCATTTCCTGTTTTTCCAGCCCCTGCTATAAAGCACGCTTTGGCAGGCTTTTCTGGCATTAGAGAACTAGGCATAGCTCCTCGTGGTCCCCTGCAGAGTTCCTAAGCCAGCAGAGAGCAGAAAAAGCAACTTTCTTGATCATAAGTATTTTTAAACTTTTTAGTTTGTATTTTCGATCTTTTGAGCTTTTCGACTACTGTTTGTGCCTATATTACTGTTTTATTACCTTATTTTCCTGTTTTTGTGAGCTTATATTGTTGATTGCACTTGTGGGCTAAAGTATTGCTTAAAAGTAACAAACAGGCTAATACACTCAAGTGTACCAGCCTTTGATAGCAATTTAGTCGAAAACAAAGCATTTACTGCATTTTTTTCTGTCTGTTTGCAAAAAAAACAAAAAAATATTTCTCCTTTCCTAAACTTTCCTAGCTAGTTGTTCCAGTGATCAGATTTTGCTGATCCCTGGGCTTTGTATTTGGTTTCTGTGTTCCTCCATTTTCTTGTGTGGCCAGAGGTAGTTTCTTTACTCACCAGTGGGAGTGGGGAGTACTGAGCTGCTTGTTTGTCCTCAGAGGAGTGGTTAGAAGCAGCAACTAGTAATTTGTCGGCCATTTTGGGTCATTTCCTGTTTTTTCCAGCCCCTGCTATAAAGCACGCTTTGGCAGGCTTTTCTGGCATTAGAGAACTAGGCATAGCTCCTCGTGGTCCCCTGCAGAGTTCCTAAGCCAGCAGAGAGCAGAAAAAGCAACTTTCTTGATCATAAGTATTTTTAAACTTTTTAGTTTGCATTTTTCGATCTTTTGAGCTTTTCGACTACTGTTTGTGCCTATATTACTGTTTTATTACCTTATTTTCCTGTTTTTGTGAGCTTATATTGTTGATTGCACTTGTGGGCTAAAGTATTGCTTAAAAGTAACAAACAGGCTAATACACTCAAGTGTACCAGCCTTTGATAGCAATTTAGTCGAAAACAAAGCATTTACTGCATTTTTTTCTGTCTGTTTGCAAAAAACAAAAAAAAAAATATTTCTCCTTTCCTAAACTTTCCTAGCTAGTTGTTCCAGTGATCAGATTTTGCTGATCCCTGGGCTTTGTATTTGGTTTCTGTGTTCCTCCATTTTCTTGTGTGGCCAGAGGTAGTTTCTTTACTCACCAGTGGGAGTGGGGAGTACTGAGCTGCTTGTTTGTCCTCAGAGGAGTGGTTAGAAGCAGCAACTAGTAATTTGTCGGCCATTTTGGGTCATTTCCTGTTTTTTCCAGTCCCCTGCTATAAAGCACGCTTTGGCAGGCTTTTCTGGCATTAGAGAACTAGGCATAGCTCCTCGTGGTCCCCTGCAGAGTTCCTAAGCCAGCAGAGAGCAGAAAAAGCAACTTTCTTGATCATAAGTATTTTTAAGCTTTTTAGTTTGCATTTTTCGATCTTTTGAGCTTTTTGACTACTGTTTGTGCCTATATTACTGTTTTATTACCTTATTTTCCTGTTTTTGTGAGCTTATATTGTTGATTGCACTTGTGGGCTAAAGTATTGCTTAAAAGTAACAAACAGGCTAATACACTCAAGTGTACCAGCCTTTGATAGCAATTTAGTCGAAAACAAAGCATTTACTGCATTTTTTCTGTCTGTTTGCAAAAAAAAAAAAAAAAATATTTCTCCTTTCCTAAACTTTCCTAGCTAGTTGTTCCAGTGATCAGATTTTGCTGATCCCTGGGCTTTGTATTTGGTTTCTGTGTTCCTCCATTTTCTTGTGTGGCCAGAGGTAGTTTCTTTACTCACCAGTGGGAGTGGGGAGTACTGAGCTGCTTGTTTGTCCTCAGAGGAGTGGTTAGAAGCAGCAACTAGTAATTTGTCGGCCATTTTGGGTCATTTCCTGTTTTCCAGCCCCTGCTATAAAGCACGCTTTGGCAGGCTTTTCTGGCATTAGAGAACTAGGCATAGCTCCTCGTGGTCCCCTGCAGAGTTCCTAAGCCAGCAGAGAGCAGAAAAAGCAACTTTCTTGATCATAAGTATTTTTAAGCTTTTTAGTTTGCATTTTTCGATCTTTTGAGCTTTTGACTACTGTTTGTGCCTATATTACTGTTTTATTACCTTATTTTCCTGTTTTTGTGAGCTTATATTGTTGATTGCACTTGTGGGCTAAAGTATTGCTTAAAAGTAACAAACAGGCTAATACACTCAAGTGTACCAGCCTTTGATAGCAATTTAGTCGAAAACAAAGCATTTACTGCATTTTTTCTGTCTGTTTGCAAAAAAACAAAAAAAAATATTTCTCCTTTCCTAAACTTTCCTAGCTAGTTGTTCCAGTGATCAGATTTTGCTGATCCCTGGGCTTTGTATTTGGTTTCTGTGTTCCTCCATTTTCTTGTGTGGCCAGAGGTAGTTTCTTTACTCACCAGTGGGAGTGGGGAGTACTGAGCTGCTTGTTTGTCCTCAGAGGAGTGGTTAGAAGCAGCAACTAGTAATTTGTCGGCCATTTTGGGTCATTTCCTGTTTTTTTCCAGCCCCCTGCTATAAAGCACGCTTTGGCAGGCTTTTCTGGCATTAGAGAACTAGGCATAGCTCCTCGTGGTCCCCTGCAGAGTTCCTAAGCCAGCAGAGAGCAGAAAAAGCAACTTTCTTGATCATAAGTATTTTTAAACTTTTTAGTTTGCATTTTTCGATCTTTTGAGCTTTTCGACTACTGTTTGTGCCTATATTACTGTTTTATTACCTTATTTTCCTGTTTTTGTGAGCTTATATTGTTGATTGCACTTGTGGGCTAAAGTATTGCTTAAAAGTAACAAACAGGCTAATACACTCAAGTGTACCAGCCTTTGATAGCAATTTAGTCGAAAACAAAGCATTTACTGCATTTTTTCTGTCTGTTTGCAAAAAAAAAAACAAAAATATTTCTCCTTTCCTAAACTTTCCTAGCTAGTTGTTCCAGTGATCAGATTTTGCTGATCCCTGGGCTTTGTATTTGGTTTCTGTGTTCCTCCATTTTCTTGTGTGGCCAGAGGTAGTTTCTTTACTCACCAGTGGGAGTGGGGAGTACTGAGCTGCTTGTTTGTCCTCAGAGGAGTGGTTAGAAGCAGCAACTAGTAATTTGTCGGCCATTTTGGGTCATTTCCTGTTTTTCCAGCCCCTGCTATAAAGCACGCTTTGGCAGGCTTTTCTGGCATTAGAGAACTAGGCATAGCTCCTCGTGGTCCCCTGCAGAGTTCCTAAGCCAGCAGAGAGCAGAGAAAAAGCAACTTTCTTGATCATAAGTATTTTTTAACTTTTAGTTTGCATTTTTCGATCTTTTGAGCTTTTCGACTACTGTTTGTGCCTATATTACTGTTTTATTACCTTATTTTCCTGTTTTTGTGAGCTTATATTGTTGATTGCACTTGTGGGCTAAAGTATTGCTTAAAAGTAACAAACAGGCTAATACACTCAAGTGTACCAGCCTTTGATAGCAATTTAGTCGAAAACAAAGCATTTACTGCATTTTTTTCTGTCTGTTTGCAAAAAACAAAAACAAAAAATATTTCTCCTTTCCTAAACTTTCCTAGCTAGTTGTTCCAGTGATCAGATTTTGCTGATCCCTGGGCTTTGTATTTGGTTTCTGTGTTCCTCCATTTTCTTGTGTGGCCAGAGGTAGTTTCTTTACTCACCAGTGGGAGTGGGGAGTACTGAGCTGCTTGTTTGTCCTCAGAGGAGTGGTTAGAAGCAGCAACTAGTAATTTGTCGGCCATTTTGGGTCATTTCCTGTTTTTCCAAACCCTGCTATAAAGCACGCTTTGGCAGGCTTTTCTGGCATTAGAGAACTAGGCATAGCTCCTCGTGGTCCCCTGCAGAGTTCCTAAGCCAGCAGAGAGCAGAAAAAGCAACTTTCTTGATCATAAGTATTTTTAAACTTTTTAGTTTGCATTTTTCGATCTTTTGAGCTTTTCGACTACTGTTTGTGCCTATATTACTGTTTTATTACCTTATTTTCCTGTTTTTGTGAGCTTATATTGTTGATTGCACTTGTGGGCTAAAGTATTGCTTAAAAGTAACAAACAGGCTAATACACTCAAGTGTACCAGCCTTTGATAGCAATTTAGTCGAAAACAAAGCATTTACTGCATTTTTTCTGTCTGTTTGCAAAAAAAAAACAAAAAATATTTCTCCTTTCCTAAACTTTCCTAGCTAGTTGTTCCAGTGATCAGATTTTGCTGATCCCTGGGCTTTGTATTTGGTTTCTGTGTTCCTCCATTTTCTTGTGTGGCCAGAGGTAGTTTCTTTACTCACCAGTGGGAGTGGGGAGTACTGAGCTGCTTGTTTGTCCTCAGAGGAGTGGTTAGAAGCAGCAACTAGTAATTTGTCGGCCATTTTGGGTCATTTCCTGTTTTTTCCAGCCCCTGCTATAAAGCACGCTTTGGCAGGCTTTTCTGGCATTAGAGAACTAGGCATAGCTCCTCGTGGTCCCCTGCAGAGTTCCTAAGCCAGCAGAGAGCAGAAAAAGCAACTTTCTTGATCATAAGTATTTTTTAAACTTTTTAGTTTGCATTTTCGATCTTTTGAGCTTTTCGACTACTGTTTGTGCCTATATTACTGTTTTATTACCTTATTTTCCTGTTTTTGTGAGCTTATATTGTTGATTGCACTTGTGGGCTAAAGTATTGCTTAAAAGTAACAAACAGGCTAATACACTCAAGTGTACCAGCCTTTGATAGCAATTTAGTCGAAAACAAAGCATTTACTGCATTTTTTCTGTCTGTTTGCAAAAAAAACAAAAAATATTTCTCCTTTCCTAAACTTTCCTAGCTAGTTGTTCCAGTGATCAGATTTTGCTGATCCCTGGGCTTTGTATTTGGTTTCTGTGTTCCTCCATTTTCTTGTGTGGCCAGAGGTAGTTTCTTTACTCACCAGTGGGAGTGGGGAGTACTGAGCTGCTTGTTTGTCCTCAGAGGAGTGGTTAGAAGCAGCAACTAGTAATTTGTCGGCCATTTTGGGTCATTTCCTGTTTTTCCAGCCCCTGCTATAAAGCACGCTTTGGCAGGCTTTTCTGGCATTAGAGAACTAGGCATAGCTCCTCGTGGTCCCCTGCAGAGTTCCTAAGCCAGCAGAGAGCAGAAAAAGCAACTTTCTTGATCATAAGTATTTTTTAAACTTTTAGTTTGCATTTTTCGATCTTTTGAGCTTTTCGACTACTGTTTGTGCCTATATTACTGTTTTATTACCTTATTTTCCTGTTTTTGTGAGCTTATATTGTTGATTGCACTTGTGGGCTAAAGTATTGCTTAAAAGTAACAAACAGGCTAATACACTCAAGTGTACCAGCCTTTGATAGCAATTTAGTCGAAAACAAAGCATTTACTGCATTTTTTCTGTCTGTTTGCAAAAAAAAAACAAAAAATATTTCTCCTTTCCTAAACTTTCCTAGCTAGTTGTTCCAGTGATCAGATTTTGCTGATCCCTGGGCTTTGTATTTGGTTTCTGTGTTCCTCCATTTTCTTGTGTGGCCAGAGGTAGTTTCTTTACTCACCAGTGGGAGTGGGGAGTACTGAGCTGCTTGTTTGTCCTCAGAGGAGTGGTTAGAAGCAGCAACTAGTAATTTGTCGGCCATTTTGGGTCATTTCCTGTTTTTCCAGCCCCTGCTATAAAGCACGCTTTGGCAGGCTTTTCTGGCATTAGAGAACTAGGCATAGCTCCTCGTGGTCCCCTGCAGAGTTCCTAAGCCAGCAGAGAGCAGAAAAAGCAACTTTCTTGATCATAAGTATTTTTTAAACTTTTTAGTTTGCATTTTTCGATCTTTTGAGCTTTCGACTACTGTTTGTGCCTATATTACTGTTTTATTACCTTATTTTCCTGTTTTTGTGAGCTTATATTGTTGATTGCACTTGTGGGCTAAAGTATTGCTTAAAAGTAACAAACAGGCTAATACACTCAAGTGTACCAGCCTTTGATAGCAATTTAGTCGAAAACAAAGCATTTACTGCATTTTTTCTGTCTGTTTGCAAAAAACAAACAAATATTTCTCCTTTCCTAAACTTTCCTAGCTAGTTGTTCCAGTGATCAGATTTTGCTGATCCCTGGGCTTTGTATTTGGTTTCTGTGTTCCTCCATTTTCTTGTGTGGCCAGAGGTAGTTTCTTTACTCACCAGTGGGAGTGGGGAGTACTGAGCTGCTTGTTTGTCCTCAGAGGAGTGGTTAGAAGCAGCAACTAGTAATTTGTCGGCCATTTTGGGTAATTTCCAGCCTCCTGCTATAAAGCACGCTTTGGCAGGCTTTTCTGGCATTAGAGAACTAGGCATAGCTCCTCGTGGTCCCCTGCAGAGTTCCTAAGCCAGCAGAGAGCAGAAAAAGCAACTTTCTTGATCATAAGTATTTTTTAAACTTTTTAGTTTGCATTTTTCGATCTTTTGAGCTTTTTGACTACTGTTTGTGCCTATATTACTGTTTTATTACCTTATTTTCCTGTTTTGTGAGCTTATATTGTTGATTGCACTTGTGGGCTAAAGTATTGCTTAAAAGTAACAAACAGGCTAATACACTCAAGTGTACCAGCCTTTGATAGCAATTTAGTCGAAAACAAAGCATTTACTGCATTTTTTCTGTCTGTTTGCAAAAAAAACAAAAAATATTTCTCCTTTCCTAAACTTTCCTAGCTAGTTGTTCCAGTGATCAGATTTTGCTGATCCCTGGGCTTTGTATTTGGTTTCTGTGTTCCTCCATTTTCTTGTGTGGCCAGAGGTAGTTTCTTTACTCACCAGTGGGAGTGGGGAGTACTGAGCTGCTTGTTTGTCCTCAGAGGAGTGGTTAGAAGCAGCAACTAGTAATTTGTCGGCCATTTTGGGTCATTTCCTGTTTTTTCCAGCCCCCTGCTATAAAGCACGCTTTGGCAGGCTTTTCTGGCATTAGAGAACTAGGCATAGCTCCTCGTGGTCCCCTGCAGAGTTCCTAAGCCAGCAGAGAGCAGAAAAAGCAACTTTCTTGATCATAAGTATTTTATAAACTTTTTAGTTTGCATTTTTCGATCTTTTGAGCTTTTCGACTACTGTTTGTGCCTATATTACTGTTTTATTACCTTATTTTCCTGTTTTTGTGAGCTTATATTGTTGATTGCACTTGTGGGCTAAAGTATTGCTTAAAAGTAACAAACAGGCTAATACACTCAAGTGTACCAGCCTTTGATAGCAATTTAGTCGAAAACAAAGCATTTACTGCATTTTTTCTGTCTGTTTGCAAAAAAACAGAAAAAAACAAGAATATATTTCTCCTTTCCTAAACTTTCCTAGCTAGTTGTTCCAGTGATCAGATTTTGCTGATCCCTGGGCTTTGTATTTGGTTTCTGTGTTCCTCCATTTTCTTGTGTGGCCAGAGGTAGTTTCTTTACTCACCAGTGGGAGTGGGGAGTACTGAGCTGCTTGTTTGTCCTCAGAGGAGTGGTTAGAAGCAGCAACTAGTAATTCGTCGGACTTTTTGGGTCATTTCCTGTTTTTTCCAGCCCCCTGCTATAAAGCACGCGTTAGCGCGGAGCTGCTACCGTTGCACACTAGGGCAGTGCCGGTTAATCAGATTTAAACTATTAGGGCTACCTAAAGTCCACTCTTCAAATTTTCCCTTAAAACTACCTTCCTCAAAGTATACTACTGTTCTATTTAGTGCATCCTACAACTATAAATTATCTGTACTTGACTCCCAAGTAGACTATTCTCTATCTGTATTGCTCCTACAGTACTTATCACCTCGATACAGCACTCTTGTTATAGAAAGTACCCCAAAAAAGCAAACCCCATTTCTCGGTCACCCACATCCCCCAGAACCTTTTCTTAAGTTTTTCTGTCTATTCCTTCTAGCATGTCGAGGGATCAGTTGCTAATGTCCTCTCCTGCTCAGCTGGTGAACCTGGGAATATTGAGGCAATGTTACAATTGCCTCATGTACACAGACAACCCTCTCCTCCTCCCACAAAACACAAATACATGCGAGAGATGCAACTATACGACCAAACTGGAGGCTGAGCTCTCTCAACATAGGACTGGCATGACTAGACAGGAGGAGAAGGTAACCACACACACTATAGACCCAGTCTCACATAATACCATCACAACCTCAAATCATACACATAAACACACAAAGACATACTTGGAGGCTCTGATCAAAAATCTACCAAAACAGCAGAGGCCACCAAAGCAGACACCCAAACAACTACCATCTCAGAACACAACACCTGCAACACATAGACCACACAGTCAGAGTGTCAAGCAGTCACAGCCCTTAAGGCCAAACACAATGCCAGACACACTAGTCATTGGTGACTCCATAGTCAGACACACTGGCGTCCCGCTCACCAGACTGAGTAAGGAGAAGGTCACAGTAAGCTGCCTGTCGGGTGCTAGAATCCGCCACATAACGCATGCACTCAGGTCTCTCAACAGCAGGTACAAGTACGACTCAATCATTGTCCACGCTGGTGTTAACGACCTGAGACGTACCTCCTTGGACTACATGAAAAGAGACATAGAGGAGCTCTCTGATTATGTAGCCCAAGCAGGTATGACCCTGACCTTGAGCAGTATCCTACCTTCACCAAGAATGATGCCACAATACAGAGATAAGATGATCAGCTTTAACAATTGGCTTAAACTCTGGTGTCATTCAAAGGGGATCCAGTGTCTGTCTGCCTGGGATGACATGCTGGACAAGACACTCTGCTTCGCAAGGGACGGCTTGCACTTGTCACCCCTGGGATTCCGGATTTTGGCAAAGGCTCTTGCCACCCCCATAGTGCCTTTTTTAGGCAAGGCTCAAATTCTAAACCTACCACCCTAGAACAAAACAAAGAAAAAACTTAGGGTAATGCTGCTCAATGCCAGAAGTCTCAACCTCAAGATGCACGCACTCGAGGCCCTTCTCAGTATGGAGAACATCGATGTCTGTGCTGTGACAGAAACCTGGTTCAAGGCTCCTGAGAGCACCCCAGCACTATCAGGTTTTACCTCATATCATGCGTTCCGGCCCCAAAACCCGGACAATACCAAGAAAGGAGGAGGGGTATCCATATTCATCAAGGACACCCACACCTCAAGGTTGGTGGCATCGCCGCGATGCATCGGAAACCATCCAGGTGCAATTAACCATAGGCAAGACTGCTCTGCAATTTGTAGCATGTTACAGGCCACCCTCGCAAACTCAGGAACCTCATATGGCCTTCCTGAAAACACTGGAGGGATAAATGTATCTCGAACACCATCATACTAGGTGACTTCAACTACCCTAATATAGACTGGGAACACTACTCAAGCCCAAACACTCTAGCCCAAAAGTTCCTGGAATTCATAAACTCAAATGCCATGGAACAACTAGTCACCATCCCCACAAGAGGAGAAAACATACTTGATCTCATCATCACGAACATGGGAGCACAATGTTCAACGCCGGAAGTATACCCCTCACTGGTGAGATCTGATCACAAACTAATCTCGCTGGAGGTCCTCATCCCGCCCCACCGAAATGAAAAAAGACCACAGTAAAGAACTTCTCGAAGCCGACTTCACACTTCTAAAGACTAGTGTGGTCTCCTTTAAGGCCCTGAGCCAGCGGTTAACATTACTCAAACCGCTGAATCACTTACAAATGCCTTCTACGAGCACCTGCAGGGATCAGGCAATCCCAAGCAAAACAAAGACTCTTTGTACCAAAGGCAAGCGTCCAGTCTGGTGGACCCCAGCCATAAACAAACTCTACAACAAAAGGAGAAAGCTACTACAAGATAGAGCAAAATCCTTAAAAGGTAAGACACCGCTGATCACTATAAGTAAAAGCTAAGAGCCCTCATAAAATCATCCAAAGCTAATTTTGAGAAAAAATAGCTAAGGACTCTAAAGACAACCATAAGGCATTCTTTAGCTATGTCAGAAACCTAGGAGGAAACTCCCAGATATGCTCAGAATTAGTTCAAAATGATGTGAAGATTACTGATCCTACAGACATTGCCAACATACTGGCTGAAAGGTTCAGTGCAAACTTGTCCCCCCCCTAAAGGAGAGATATCTATACCAAATGATTGTAGCCCCCCAAACATCTCTAACGCCCAGGTGAGAACTGCTCTCTCAAGGCAAAGAACACAGCATCCATGGGACCTGATGGTGTCCCCGGCTGTGTGCTCCATGAACTCAACGAGGAATTAAACCCACAGTTAGGACAGCTGTTTAATCTTAGTCTCACCTCCGGATCATTACCCAGGAGTGGCGCACAGCGACTGTGGTCCCACTCCACAAAGGCGGTGCCTCCACCGACCCTGGAAATTACTGTCCCATTAGCTTGACAAGCCTTATCTGCAAAGCCATGGAGAGGATCATAATGGATCTCATAAATAAAGACATAGGGAACTTGCAGACTTTGGATCCAACCCAGTTTGGCTTTGTCAAAGGCAGATCATGCCTTCTAAACTTGGTTGACTTTTTCAAAACAGTCACCAAGGCCATTGACGAGGAAAGGCAGTCCATACAGCCTACCTAGACCTGGCGAAGGCTTTTGATACAATACCTCACTCGGGTATCATTGAAAAACTCATCAACTTAAATGTAAACCCATACATTACAAGATGGGTTGCAAACTGGCTGAGTGACAGAACCCACAGGGTCAGAGTTGCTGGCGCCATGTCAGACTCAAAGCCTGTCACAAGTGGTGTCCCACAGGGCTCAGTCCTGGGCCCACTCTTGTTTGGCATCTACTTTTCTGAAGTACAAGCAAACACAGGAGGGTTATGGCTGACAAAGTTTGCAGATGACTGCAAACTGGCCGTAGTGGAAAACACATCCGACACAGATATCCTTCAGAAGGGTCTCACAGAAGCGGATAACTGGTGCCAGAGCCATGGCCTAAAGTTAAATGCCAAGAAATGCATAGTCATACCCTTCGGGAAAAATAAGGTTACCCTAGCTGCCATATAGGTGGCAATCCCTGAACACAGAAGAAGTTATCAGGGACCTGGGAACCCAGGTTGACAGTAACCTTTCATTCGACACTCATATTGCTAAAGTAGTTAGGAAGACCTTCTACATTGCCCACCTTATCATGAAGGGATTCACATCTAGATCAAGGGAAGTCATAGTCTCCTATACTCATCACTCATCAGACCAATGATCGAGTACAATGCCCCATTCGAATGTATCTGACCCGACACTTGCAGCAGCTGGAGAGGCCACAAAAGTTCCTCACCAAAAGGATAAAGGGTCTCAAAAATCTGTCTTATGCTGCCCGACTGAAAGAACTCCAGTTATATTCAGTTGCTTACCGCTTGCTCAGAGGTGACCTATGCCTGACATACAAGGCCATGTCAAACCCAGATTTGATGAACATGCTTCATCTCAAAAATCTAGATCCCTCAGAGCCACAAGGGCGGAGACTTAAACCTCGACACGGTTATTAATAGGACGTGCTGGAGGGATAGATTCATCACCCAAAGACTCCCTATGCTGTGGAACAAAATCCCGGTTTATGTGAGGCAGAGCACCTCGCTGGCCTTGTTCAAGAGGAATCTTGACCAATGGATGGGAGATCGCAGATACACCCCAGGCGTTACCTCAGTGTCACTGCTCGACAGAGGCACAGCAAAATAATGGGCATAGTTTCTCCAAACTAAAGGGGTGGCGTAAGCCACAAAACTATGGGCTAGGCTTATAAATGCCCTCGGGCAGATAGCCTAGTATGAACCTATGAACCTATGAACCTATGTCTAAGAGGACCAGGATGGAATAACATTGTTGATCTTTTGCTGATAGTAGATCACTGAATATCCAAAACAGAGCAGTTTCAGTGCTTTGGCTAGACCAAAAACTAGACCATAATGGGTTGTATAGCTGATTAATATTCAAAAAGGAGTCCATTTGCATATAAGAATGTAACAGAAATCACAATGCTGTAGAAAGAAAGAAAGAAAAAAAGTAGTAATGCAAGAAAGTAACAGCTCTTCCTCAAACTCAAGCAAAAGAAAGCAAATAATGTTTCATTTGTGCAATTTAATAATTCTGCCAGTATAACATTCTGCCCACCTATGTCACTTACTACCTAAAATGCTGACTAGATCTATGGCAAAAGTCAGAGCATTTTTATGCAGAGTCTAACAAACACAACAGAAATAAATGTACAACACACTTTTTTGTGTCTGTGTGGGGAGGGGGTAGCTGCAGTCCTCACATCTGTAATTTACTATGATCTACTATGATGTTATTGCTACTTGCTGAAAAACAAAATGCTTAAATGAAAAAGGTCCCGAAAGTCTTCAAAGGCAACCAAGTTAAATTCTGATTTTTTTTTTCTGATTCTAATCACTCATAAAAGCATTAAGCAATGTACAGCTCAGAATTATGATGCTATTGAAATGCATTTTAAAAACTGATGCCAAAAAGCTCCTTTAGGGAAAAGACAGAATGCTTACAAGTTATTTCACCCCAATGCATCCAGAATAGTCTTTAGCTGTTTCACTCAGTATGATCATTGCATGGGACACTAACAAACTTGTTTAACTGATACCAGAGCCATCCACATTAGCACTAGCAAAGGAAGGGCCCATTTTATAAACATTACAATAGCCTACTAATAGTCTCATTCTTTGGTATTTTTGCACTACATTAAGAGTCTAAAGTTATGGAGTTACCCTAATGATAGATCTTCATGGTCATGGTTCATCCTCACAACTATGACTGGCTCAGCATGGATGTAAACTTTCACAGACTTCATCTCCTTCCTTTTCCTATAATGTTCTGCATGCTGCCTTCATTATTCAGATCAGGTGAAGGCTAAGTATAGATAAAGCACAATGTATGAACTCTAAAGCATAGATGCACACCACATAAAGCACAGCCTTACACCCTAGCAGGACAGATGAAAGTGGACACAGATGTGAGACAGTAGTACTAGAACCACACAGAATAATAATTATGGAAGAGGCATACGTGAATGGGGCGTGCCTTCGTTGAAGGTTGTGCGTCAGGGCTGGTAACCCGGTACATAAAAACCCACTACCAATCATTAGTGGACCGGAGTTCCGCTGTGGTGACCCCTTACCGGGAAAAGCCGAAAGACACAGACACAAACAAACAGAGCTTTCAATTCTGACCTGGTCTGGTTTATTCTCCTGATTATTGACCCTCTTGTGTGGCAGTACAAAAAGATTCGTAGAATAATTGTGGCCCCAGAAGAAGACCTGGAATGGCTTCTGAAAATATTAAGAGAAGCTTAGGTCACAGCAGCATGCATATCTGCTGAAGCATTTTTTGAAAAAGACATGTGATAAAGCCACAACACTGAATGTGCTGTGGGTTATATGACCAACTGCTTCCCATGGATTTCATACCATTATATAACGACCCCCCATTAATATTCCAAAACGTGCACACTGACTGGTCAGCGTGCACATTGTAAATCAGAGTTATAGTAATGGAAAAAGGTCAAGTCGCCTGGACTTTTTTCATTAGTATAACTCTTTTTTTTTACAGCAACGGAGAATGCAAGATCTCTGTTGCTTTCTACACACTGTCTCGCTATGTTAAACGAGTTTAACATAGTGAGACAGCTTTAAAAAAAGCAACGGAGATTCTCCGTTCCTTTTTTTAAAGCTGTCTCGCTATATTAAACTCCTTTAACATAGCGAGATACTTTGTAAAAAGCAACTGAGATCTTGCTTTCTCTGTTGCTTTTTTCAAAACTGTTTCACTATGTTAAATGGGTTTAACATAGCGAGACAGCTTTAAAAAAGCAACAGAGATTCTCCGTTGCTTTTTATAAAGCTGTCTCACTATGTTAAACTCCTTTAACATAGCGAGACAGTTTGTAAAATGCAACGGAGATCTTGCTTTCTCTGTTGCTTCTGCCCACAGCTCTGATGTACTGCGTATGCACAGTACATCAGAACTGCCGCAGAATACCAGACAGCTGCGGAAGGGCAGCAAGGAGGCATTATACAATGCCATTATTTAAAAAAAGTAATTATTTTTTTCTTAAATAATGTCATTGTATAATAGCAATAACCTACTTCTGGGTGTGGGTAATGCTGGATTTACCTACGGTTGTCTTTGTTTGGCCACTCGGGCTTCACCCTCATGACCAAACCACACCAACCATGGGTAAATCCAGCATTACCCACACCCAGGTGTGGGTTATTGCTATAGTATTTGATACATGTGGATACAGTGGTTTTTGGAATGTTCTTGTCCATTTTACTAGTAATATAAGACATAAACAACTTTGAGTCTTTTCTAAAATATTTTGTTTTGCTTAGACAAAGTTGAAGACATCTGTGAACAGCATAGAGCACAATAAACAGTCTTCTTTACTGAGATAATTTGGAAAAAAAAACAATGGAAAGATTACAAACTAAACAAGATTACCTTCTGTAGCTACCTTTGGCATACAGGCTGGATTTGCAGGAACACTATGTCTTTGTGGAGAACAAGATAAAGCAAGTGTCTGCACAAAGCATATACTTTAGAAATTATCCTTTCTGCGGTGCTTGACAGTTTTTCTGGAATGGAATTTTGACACATCCCTAGATGTTGCTTCAATGGTAGGAAGTGGTAGTTTCTCCACAATCATATGAGTCCCATAGGACAAAAGATCTCTTAACAGGGGTCTTACCAGAAAGGCATGTCATAGCAAGTCCATACATATCTAAGTCAAGTTGGTGAAGAACTTTGAAACCACTGGAGAACATTAGAAACCACTGACCTTCAGACCACAGTGAAACAGCAGCTTATATGTGTATCAAATCTATGTGCCAGATGGTAAGTACATCACAGGAGCTGGAGCCAAAAAAAGGGACCCATAACTGAAAACTGCATACATTTACTTCTGTTTTTTTTTTGTTTTGGTATTGGATTTCTGGGCAGTAAAATAGCTGGATAGCCCTTTCAGGATAAGCTGCATCCTTGGCTAATACTGAAATAAAAGAAACCAGATGCTTAACTTCAGAGCCTGAAGGTCTGCATAAGGTTTGCTCAGTGATGACTTAGCAAGGTACCTCACAAATCGCCATGAACTTCAAAGCTCTGTAGGATAACACAACACTTGATGGCAGCATGATCTAGCCTTACCCCAAGGCCTGAACATGACTCTCCCATAAACATAGATGGGCAGATGACCACACAGACACAGATACTCACATCCAGTACACCAGAATGAAGTTGCTGACAACATTATGAACTATTGGCAGTTCTAGATGAAGATCGCCAGCAATATGCCAACCTCAGTGGTGATTATAAAGAAGCTAGACAATCATACCCACATGTAAAACCTTTTGTGTGGAAGTTGGTAACATGCATAACAAACTTCCACACTAACAATATATTGCTATAGAAATGTGCAACATCTTTCTCTAAATGGTAATCATCTGTAATGTAGTATGTCACATGGGAATATAATTTTTTCTTATACAAGGTCAGATGAATGGGCTTGAACTCATTCAAGATAGAAGTTCAATAGCTCGTATCAACTATTATAATAATTTTACTGTAACAGTATCCAGAACATTGAATATGTTCTTTCAATGATTTTACTGCCAGGGTCACAGACCAGTAAATCTCAGAAAAACACTGATCTATCTACATATGTAAATTATTTTGAATGTTAGCGTGTTTAATATGATATTCAATACTTATGTTGGCTGGTGTGATGACTGCAAATATCTTTGCAGATGCTCACCTAACAGGTTATACAAAAAAATACATTGAAAAGTACACCCATTTTAAATGAGAAACATGAAACATGTTACTGATCTCAAAAAATAAAACAAAACTAAAATAAAAAAAAATTCCCTGGTTTTGGATCTCAGTATTATAGGCTTTGTCCGGATTTCTTGCTTCCAGAGGTGGAAAGGTGTAGCCTCGTCTATTTCTCAGATAGTCTGAACTTAGAGGTTGCAAGGTATGCAAACCTCTATGATCGGCTTCTGACACTGATTGATAGCTCTCACTCTTCGTAAGCATAAACACACACACAAATACACTTTAGCTTTCATTCACACATGCATACACTCGCACATGCAGAAACACACACACACATATTTATCTACCTTTTATTAATTCTTATTTTAGTTTTATACTCGCTAAACAGCTAAATCACTGCTTAGCGAGTGTAAAATAAGTGCTCAATCAATCTTACTCGTACTGTCATGCAGGCATTAGGAATTATTTTGTCTTTTTTTTACCAAGTTCCAGCAGGTGCCCTTACTTATTTTTGCTGATACTCTTTTTTATTAGCAGTTCTATAATGTTATTGCTACTTAGTTATTAAAGTAATAATCGCATTATAGAACCTTAATCAAAAATAAGAATCAGCAAAAATAAACATTAAGGCAGCGGGTGGAACATGGTAAAGAATAACAGACAAAATAGTTGGTAATGGTTTCTGTAATGCAATCGTTACTTTAATAACTAGGAACATCAAGATTGCATTACAGAACCTTTACAAAACATAATTGTGAGATGATAACCTGGATAAGTGCACGTCAGACAACAAAACTGTAAGGGCAACCAGGAGTGAAATATTTCCCTACATCAGGGTAGCTGTCAGCCTTCCATCTTCAAAGTTTGGATCACTACCTCTCATAACCCTGACTGAAGGGCAAACTGCGGAATGCTAACAGCTTACTGACAAGTTCAGCTTGGAAGCTCATAGTTACTTTAGCCCTATAAATATTTGTTTAACGCAGATGTTAAAAAACAGTGAAGACGTGGGAGACCATTTTAATGCAGAACTGTGAGGAGCATGAACATTTTAAGATTTATAATAAGAAACACGAGGCACACTTGAGAGGTATGTTTATGACAGCATTGGTAACCGGATCTGTAAGATGTAGCTCCGATGCATAAATCCTAATATTGGACAAAGCCAACAAATAACGGGGGTGAAGGTCTCGTATCAGTGACAAATGTTAAATATTATTCTTATTCACTTCTAAAAGTTAATGGAACAGCACATAGAAGAAACATGCCTCTTGTACGTGTCTGACAAACTATCGCACTATCCGTTTGGAAACATTTTGTTCCTAGCTGTGTTAATATGCAAGTAAAGAGAATGCTAACTGCTTTACAAAGAAGAATCATTGCTTGCAGGAGATCACCAGCTTCTTGCCACTGCAGGGTGTATTAAGATCCTTCAACAAAATAGATGCACCTAGCTACTACAGTGAGCAAAATAGTTCCCACAGATGCTCAAGCTTGTCTTTCTATTGGCTGCAATAGCCTTGTCAAAAGTATCGGATGAATATGAAATTAGCAGGGACGTTGCTAGGTCGAAATAAAAATGAGGAGGGTGGTTTGTGGGTGGTCCTTAGACAGCACCAGAGTAAACAGAGAGGAAAAACAAAGGGCGTTATTACCGAGCCACTGCAGTGCCCCTACGAACTATACAGCTCTGTGAGAATGCCACAGGCTTCAAGATGGATGAAAGTACTGGAGTTGTAAGTACAGAGAATGGAAAAAAAATGTCAAAATTGTTATTTTTTGTAGCACTGTGTAAGGTCTATGGTACAATACTCAAACAATAGGGAAGAAAAAAGTTTTTGAACTGAGGAAACTTCTGAGGAAGCACGTAGTTGTCCTTTAACCTACCTCCTGCCCTGCCATTTCATCCCTCATCTCCTTATGTACTCCTACTCGCTCTCTCCAGAGCTCAGACCATCTCGTCTTGGATATCTGCAAAACCCCAAAAAACTATTGGCCAACATGTATATAGCTACTTGGTTACTTTAGTTAGGAACAGACTCTCACTGTCCATCAGAACCATATCTAATACTCATAACTTCAAAAAAGCCTTAAAAGAATCATTGATCTGCTCCTGCCAAATCCAACCTAAATCTCTAACTTTTCTTGTCTTAATCTCACTCAACCATCCATCCTTTAGTAGTTTCAGCTAATCACTGTCTACTCTTACATGTCCTTTTTATACTGCCTTTGTACTGCTCTCATCTTCTCTACTTGGCTGTACTTCTATTTCTCTTCTCCTCCTGACCTTCCTACCACCTCTAGTTAGTACTACATTTGGATATCTTTATGTGACCATACTAACCATCATTGACTACATGTATCATTTACTTCACTGCCTGTTGAATTCTCATGTATTGTACTATATTGTGTTGTATTGTATTTTAAGATCTTATTGGTGTCTACAGTTACCTCTGTGCTTCATAATGCACTTATTTTAGTAACTCTGTTGTACATATTTGTTATAGATTGCATTGCCAAGTGTTCTGTGTGGAGCTTTTTTCCCCGGCCCTCCACTGAAAATGGGCTCATGCTCAGTTGGACATACTCAGTTAACAAATGTCAAAATGAAATTAAATAAAAATAAATTTTGGTATGGCTAAGAATTTTAATGCTCTAAAATCACACTCTGTAAAAGCATAGCTATCTGTTAAAAATCAACAGATATTTTTAAATTTGGAATTTAGGTTTCAAAATCGTAACATTAGCTTAATATGGATATCAAAACATTTATATTTCATCAATTCTTTGGTTCAAACGATTGAGGCAATTTTCAAATATTTGGGAACAGTGACAGACAAAAGATAATTAGTTGCTATAGAACCTGATATTGTAAACAGAAGTAGGCCACAAAAGAGGGTTATAATAGAGCAGTAATTACAAAATGTTCATTATGTGATAAAAATTTGATTCATTTTAATCAGAATACTACTTTGTTTTTACCAAGATCTCCCTCCGGAAGTCCTACAGAAAAGGAGACAATTAGCAGATATAAAAATAATTTTTGTGGTAAAAAAAAAGATAACATTAAGATGTTATGTAGTCCAATCTCACCTTCATTTTTACCCATGGTTCGGAGCCAAACTTCGGCTCCAACTCGGCCATGCTCTAGCTCGAAGTCTTAAATTGGCTCGTGGCTAAGAGGTATAGGTTCATAGGTTCATAGGTTAGTACTAGGCTATCAGCCCTAGGGCCTATACAAGCCTAGCCATAACAATTCCCTGAATATTTCTTCCCACATTATTTACTTTCCTGGACCCCTGTCTAGCAGGGCGACTGACGTGATCCCTGGGGTGAATTTCCTTTCTCCCATCCAATCGTCAAGGTTCCTCTTGAAGAGGTCCAAAGAGGCACTCTGCTTGACATGTATGGGCAATCTATTCCAGAGTCTGGGGAGTCTCTGGGTCAGGAACCTATCCCTCCAACATGTTTTGTTTATTGTGATGACAAGGTTTAGATCCCTGGAGCGTGTAGCTCTGAGGGATTGGGATTTCTTTAAGTGTAGCATGTCCAACAGGTCTGGGTTTGACATGGCCTTGTATGTTAAGCAGAGATTGCCTCTGAGTAGACGATATGCGACAGAGTATAGCTGGAGTTTTTTAAGGCGGTCAGCATAGGGCATCTGCTTTAGGCCTGTGATTCTTTTAGTGAGGTATTTCTGAGGCCTTTCCAGTTGTTGCAGATGTCTTGAGAGGTACATACCAAATGGGGCATTGTATTCTATAATGGGTCTAATGAGGGATGTGTACAGTGGGACAATGACCTCCTTTTTTCTGGATGAAAAGCCCTTCGTGATGAGGTGTGCCACATAGAAGGATTTCCTGACTGTTGTGGCGATGTGGTTATCGAAGGTGAGACCACTGTCTACCTGTGTCCCTAAGTCTCTTATCACACTTTCTGTGTTTAGTGTACTGCCACCTATATGGTAATTCATGGATACATGTTTTTCCCAAAGGGGATAACAATACATTTCTTGGCATTGAGCTTGAGCCCATGGCTCTGGCACCAAGCATCTGTTTCTGTAAGGCCCTTTTGTAGAGTATCCACATCATTTGGGGATTCAATAATGGCTCCCAGTTTGCAGTCATCTGCAAACTTTGTTAGCCAGAGTCCCTTAGTGTTGACCTGTACTTCAGAGAAGTAGATGCCAAACAAGAGCGGCCCCAGGACTGAACCCTGAGGTACTCCACTTGTCACTTGTCTGGAGCTGGATTTGGAGCTGGCTACTTTTACAGTGTGGGTTCTATCAGTAAGCCATTTAGCAACCCATTGGGTGACATAGGGATTAATGCCCAACTTAGTAAGTTTATCTATGATTCCAGAGTGGGGGATGGTGTCAAAGGCCTTGGCAAGGTCTAGATAGGCTGTGTGGACCACCTTACCCTTGTCCATGGCTCTGGAGACTGATTCAAAGAAGTCAATCAGGTTCAGGAGACAAGATCGGCCCTTCACAAACCCAAACTGGGTGGGGTCCAGTGTTTGAAGGTTGCCAATGTCTTTGTTTATAAGTTCCATGATAATACGCTCCATGGCCTTGCAGATAAGGCTTGTCAGACTGATGGGACGGTAGTTTCCGGGATCCAAGGTATCCCATCATGCAACAGGTCTATTCCCCAGATCTCATTTGCCACTCGTTACGCTTAGATGTGGTCTCACTTTTGGCTGTGGCTAAGTATACTGTTTATAAAATTTTTATAAACTGTTGATTTGCTGTTGCTCAAAAAAGCTATTTTCATAGCTCTGTGTGTGTGGTAGTGATGTTTTACTGCCTTTGTTTTGTTTCTCTTGCTGTTTTTTGTGGCCTTGTCGTTGGCCGTTTTGGTATCCCGTTCATTTCTTTCCCCACGGGCTAGGCCCGTTTGTTAGAGGACCAAGTCCTCCCCATTGTTTCTGTGTGGTCTTTGGTTTGGTTCTCCATTCTGTTCATGTTAAGTGTTGCTGTGTCTGGCTAGTGGTGCTGTCCTGCATTTGTTTCCCTGGGCTAGGCCCGTTTAAGTTAGAGGACCTAGTTCTCCCTGTTCTCTTTCCCGCCGGTTTCTAGGCCGTTTTAGTTAGAGGCTCTGTTTCTAGTGCAGGGTTAGTTGGGTCTATTGTGTGTATGTATTACTTTGTTCCTTTCAGCATGTCCAAGGATTCTAAGGAACACAGGCCTGTGGGCTTTAAAAAGTGTATTGAATGCAACAATAAAATGTCTTTAACTGATGGGCACTCTGTGTGCATGTACTGCTTGGAGGCTGTTCACTTCCAAGAGTCCTGCTTGTTTTGTCATTCCTTCGGTCCGTGTGTGCTACAGGAAAGGAAGAACAAGCTCATTTTGAAAGGACTGCTTAAACACTCCTTCGAGGAAGACTTGGCTAAGTCTTCCAGTGCATTATCCTCTCCAGCTAAAAAGGACAAAAGGACTTCTAAGAAGCGCTCTCCGGCTCCGTCTGTTTCTTCTGAGCCACCAGAGAAAGTTGCTAGAACAGCTTCTCCTTCTTCAGTTCCATTGCCCTTGGTGCCGACAGAAGGTAGTCTCTTTACTAAGTCCATATCGGCTCCCAGCCTTTCGGAGCTGGTCTCCAGTTATTCGACCGGTTTCTCCTTCACGCAAGTCCCCTTCTGTAGGGAGATCCAGATCTCCTACATTATCTTCCAGGACCCTTTCTGATGAGGACGTTGATAGGATGGTGAAGAAATTGCTTCAGTCATCAGTGTTTACCAAATTGATTTTGGTGCTGGAGCCTATGGCCTCTTCATCCTTTGTTGTTCCTCCTCCGAGCCTTTCTCGGCTGTCGGAGCCAGAGTTATTGGTTCCGTCTGGTGCCATTAGGTCGGTTCCAGTAGCCTCGCCTGGCCTCTCCGTTCATATTTCCGCCCCGACCCCGTCGGCTCAGTCCATGGGGGTCGAGGGTCCATGGTTCTCCGGTCGGACCCGAGGGGGAGGGATCGGACCGATCTTCATCGGTTCCGAGCATTCCTCTCGGTGCTTCGGCTCGAGTGAGCTTGGACCCAACATTTGCTTCTGACCTCATATCCTCAGCACCGAGGGCTACTACAGTTTCCTCTACAGTTAGTCGGCCTTCAGAGCCGGGGGGATCAGCCTTCGAGGTTATGAGGAGCATGCTGGCCAGGTCATCATCTGCATCCTATGGCAGTGAAACTCTGCCCCCTCCAGCACCGGTGTCTGTTTTGGATCATGCTCTATCCATGGGCAGCGGAGACCCTAAACCTCAGGATACCTCCATGAGTGGTCCCCAACTGTCTGACGTTTCCCCAGAGTTTTTGCCTGGGGAGTGCACCAGAAAGAGATTAAGAGGAAACACCTTGACTCCCTGGATGAGTCTCTCACATTGGAGACCGACCTGGAGGAGTCAGAGCAGTCCCCCAAGTCATCTTCTGAAGATATCTCTTTTTTCAGATATCCTGGAGATCTTGAAGCAGAGAGGCGACTGGCCCTCCAAATCCCCCTTCTGATGAGGAGTCGGTGTTCCTGAAGGCTTTCATGTCAAAACCCTGCGCCTCTTGGGTTTCTCCCCCTTTTGATGAGCTACTAGATCTTGTCTGTCAAAAGGTGTGGGAAACTCCTGACACTGTGGAACCGGTCCCTAGGAGACCCAATAAGTTTTTGTCCACCCCCTCTGACAAGGAATATCTAACTAAAGGCATTCCAGTAGATGCCATAGTGGTGGCAGCGGCCACCAAGAAGGAACTTGCTGAAACTTCATCTACCATCCATCCGCATAACAAGGAGGCCTGGGCTATGGACAGGTATGGGAAGCATGTCGGCCTTTACTCTGTGGTCGCTGAACTACTTGAAGCATTTTACAAGGCCCTGGAGAGATCTTCTAAAAGAGCTAGGAGATTCTCTACAGGGTAACATTTCTGATGACGTGGCACAGAAGGTCAATGCACAGATGTCTACCCTAAGTTCCCTTACCAACTCCTCCATGAGGCTGATCTCATACGCATCTGACAGAGTGAGTAGGGCAGTGGGTTCCGGAGTCTGTTTTAGGAGACACCCCTGGATGCGCCTGTGCAATTTCGCGGAGGCCTTCAAGTCTACGTTCACCAGCGCCCCCTTTGATGGTTCATCGTTGTTCGGAACCAAGGTGAGGGACACTCTCACTAGGTGCGAACAGGAAGGAAAAACCCTGACTGCTGTGGGTGTCCATTTTTCCATGCCTTCTAGACCTTACCGCAATGGCCAGAAGGGTGGGAAAATGTGGTTCAGAAAGTCACGGAGGTTTTTTTCAGGGCACACAAAGTGATTCCCCCTCCGGAGTCAGGGGAGGGGGTGGAAATTCAGGTAGATGCCACCCTAGAGGCAGAGGAGGCCAGCATAACCAGGGGGACCGTGATTCCTTTCGTGGTTCTCCCTACCAGCGCTCCTGAGGGGAGGCCAGACTGTGTGTCTCTGGAGCTGGTCGGGGTTGCATTTCTTTATACCCAGAAGCCTGTCAAGACATCACCCAAGACGAGTGGGTATTAAAGATAATTTCCAGAGGTTATCATATTCCCTTCTCTTCTCCTCCCCTGCCAGCCAAGAGAATCCCAGCCGTTCCACCCAGTCAGAGGGATTTGCAACTTTAGAAATAAAAAAGTTACTTTCGAAGGGAGCCATCCAGCCTGTCCCCGCAGACCAAGTAGGATTAGGGACTTATTCTTTTTGGTGCCGAAAAGAAGAGGGGACCTGAGATCCATCTTGGATCTCAGCCGATTGAACCTTCATGTACAAAAGTCCAAGTTCCGCATGGTCACCTTACAGTCAATACTCCCTCTGTTAGGGAAAGATTGTGGATGTGCTCCATCGACCTCACAGATGCTTACTACCATATCAAGATGGACAGGGCATCAAGAAGTCATCCACGTTTCTGGCTGGGAGCCAGTCATTTTCAGTTTCGCGCTCTGCCCTTTGGTCTCACCACAGCCCCCAGGGTGTTCACCATATGCATGGCAGTGGTAATGGCTCACTTGAGACATCAGGGATTCCAAGTGTTTCTGTACCTGGACGACTGGCTCCTTTCTGCCACCACCAGGCATCTACTGTTACAGACCAGGAATGCCATCATTACACTGTGCCAAAGGTTAGGAATTACTCTAAATTGGAAAAAAATCTGCCTTGTTGCCCTCACAGCATGTCACTTTTATCGGTGCCGAGCTAGATACGGTGCTCGTGAGGGCCTTCTTACCACAAGAGAGAATTCAGGCTTTACAACAGCAAGTCTACACCTTACCACCATTGAGGAAGGTCAAAGTGAAAGGGGTCCTCAAGTTATTAGGGACCATGGCTGCCACAATCATGCTAGTTCCCCATGCCAGACTACACATGAGGGTTCTTCAGTGGCTGCTTTTCACCCAATGGTCACTACAGCATCTTCCACTCTCCCATTCTATTCTGATTATGGACATGTGCAAGCGGGATCTATGCTGGTGGCTTCAGGCCAGCAATCTCAATGTGGGCAAGCCTTTTGTCCCATCTTCTCCAGTTGCCACTGTGACCACAGATGCCGCCCAGATCGGGAGAGGGGGCATTATCTTGGCAGGGGCTGCCCAAGGCATGTGGCAGGATCACAAGACCCATTTGCATATCAGTGTCCTGGATGAGAGCAGTGCTATTAGCGTTGCAAGCACTTCAGAGCTTTCTCCCTTTAGGGACAATTGCAATCCACTCCGACAACATGTCAGTGGTATGGTACCTGAACAAACAGGGAGGAACCAAATCATACCCCCTTTGCAGAGAGGCACTTAGAGTTTGGCAGTGGGCGGTGTCTTCCCAAGGCTTTCGAGTTGCAACGCACATACCGGGGAAATCCAACGTGATTACCGACAGGCTGAGCAGAGCTATTCTAATGCCTCACCAGTGGTCCCTGAACAATTATGTTGCAGAAGAGATATTCCACAGATGGGGACAGCCTTGCTGCGATCTGTTTGCAAGCCCCCTCAATGCCAAATGCAGCAGCTACTTCACCCTTATCCTCCTGGAGGGGGAGCCACCCAGGGACGTTCTGGCTCACGATTGGCCCTCCAGTCTTTTCTATGCCTTTCCACCGTTACCTCTCATATCAAAGGTCATTCAGAAAGCACAGTCTTTGGGGAGCAAAATGATCCTCATTGCCCCACACTGGCCTCGTCAGATTTGGTTTCCCTTCCTTCAACCCTATCTAATGGACAAGCCCGGTTTCTGTACCCAGCTGTAGATCTGCTGACTCATATGTCAGGACAGTTCCATTCCTCCATCCAAACCCTCAAGTTGACAGTTTGGCTGCTCCAGTTCCATCCTTAGGCTTCATGATTTTTCCCTGGAAGTGGTCCATATTCTATCATCTTCCCACAAGCCTTCTACCAGGAAGATTTATTTCAGTAAGTTAAGTGGAAGAGATTTTCTATTTGGGCCTGTGAGAAACATATTGATCCTGAAACAGCGCCTAGTTCGGCAATATTGGAATTTCTTTCTCAGCTATTCAGTCAGGGTTCAGCTGCAGCAACCATTAAAGTACAATTGGCAGCAATTTCTACCTTTCACTTTGCTAATGAGCCCAACATTATGGCTCATAGGCTTTGTAGGGCTTTTCTGAGAGGAACATTGTTACTCCAACCTCCATTCTTTGATCCGGTGATGCCATGGAACCTCAATTTTATACTACAGAAACTCACTTCAACTCCCTTTGAGCCTGCAGCTACATGTAACATTAAGTTCTTGTTATGGAAGACAGTATTCTTGGTAGCCATAACTTCAGCTAGGCGGGTCTCTGAAATCCAAGCATTATCGATTAGGCCACCTTATTTGGTGTTTCACAAAGATAGGGTTTCCTTAAGAACCAACCCTTCTTTTTTTTCAAAGGTTGCCTCTGTTGTCAATATCAACCAATCCATTGAGTTGCCTGTGTTTTTTCCTGAATTCTCCAACAAGGCAGAATTTAAGTTTCATCAGCTAGATGTACATAGACATTTGCATTTCTGTTTACATAGGACAAAAGATTTCAGGAAATCAGATCAAATGTTTGTCTCGTTTTCAGACACTAGACTTGGGGTTCCTGTTTCTAAGGTAACCTTGTCTTGCTGGATCTCCGATTGCATCTCATTTATTTATGCTTCCAGTGGCAAAGATTTACCCTTTAAAGTGAAGGCTCATTCTACACGATCTGTGGCTACCTCAACTGCATTTTAGGCTAGGATGTCCGTGGATGATATTTGTGCTGCAGCAACATGGGCTTCGCCTCATACCTTTATTAGTCACTACAAATTAGATCTGGTCTCTAGAGGCAGATCTTCCTTTGGTTTCACGGTACTCAAGAGTATTGTTTACTGAGCCACCCAAGATCAAGGTGCTAGGGACGCTATCCCACGGGTAAGAATGAAGGCGAGATTGGACTACATAACATCAAGAAGGTATGTACTCACCATAACATTCGATGTATGTAGTCCATCTCGCCTTACATTCTTACTAACCCTCCTTCCTTCCCCCTCCTGGAGGACCTGGGATATTGTCACTAGGTGTCAGTAGTTCTTTCTGGTTGGGTTGTTGTTCTTCTCAGTGTGTACTTGTGTGAGCTTGCAGCAAACAAGATCTGGGGAATAGACCTGTTGCATGATGGGATACCTCTTAGCCACGAGCCATTTGAAAACTTCTAGCTAGAGTATGGCCGAGTCAGAGCCGAGGTTCAGCTCCGAACCACGGGCAAGAATGTAAGGAAGATGGACTACATACATCGAACGTTATGGTGAGTACATAACTTCTTGTTTTATTTTCAGCTACTTTACAAAGTGATTATAAATTCCTGCATCTGAAATTTGGTGCTCAAGATGAAGAATGAAAATACTTAACTGTTATTAATATTCTACCATTGATCCCAAGCAGAGAAATCTCAGACCCAATACCAGGGGAGGTGCTGGAAGGATGGATTCTGTCAGATGGCAAGAGATTATTTTTGTATTTTTCAAAAAAAAAAGCAATATATGTGTGTGTGTGTGTGTGTGTGTGTGTGTGTGTATATATATATATATATATATATATATATATATATATATATATATATATATGTGTGTGTCTGTATATAAATAGTAATTGTAAATAAGTATTTCTTTTAACACTAATGGTGTTAATAATTCTACAAAATAAGGCAATATTGTGAACTTTATAAAATATCTAAAGCCTGTTGTTACTGGAATTCCATTTAGTAGAAAGTAATACCCTGACATTGTCAAAAGATTTTGCAAATATGATTATAAATTCAGTTGATAATAAATCTGCAGGAGTCACAATTTTGATCTAATCTGATAATTGTAAAGTTGTCCAGGTTTATAAAAATGAGGACACGTGGATCGCATTAATTAAGTTATTGTTATTGAATTGTTTTATGATTGTTGGTTCAATCTGTGTTTCTTTTGTGGACTGTGCACTGTGACACATTTGTCCAAGATCTTGGCTATAGGTTGCAACAATTAAATTCAGATAACATTGCTTTAGCAGGAGACTTTATTACAGACTGGCAAGTCATCAAGTAGTTCACATGTACGCAAGTTGAAAAATTTATTAGATCATTCTAATTTAATGGATTTATGGAAATATAAGAATCGTGATATTAATAGATGCACTTTTTTGACAAGTGTCAAGATTAGATTTTTTTTTCAGGAAAGTTATACTTAAAATTTAAAGGCATTAATTTTTATCCAAGCTTGTCAGACGACTTACCCATTAATATTAAGAATTTCTTCCTCATTAAAACTTAATTCAAGATGCAATTTTCTGTTTTTGGACAGAGAATTATGCAAATGGTATTTGTTTTCCCACAATCTATGGCTCTTTAAAAGCCTTCATTTACTGATTACTTGTATAAGGTTTCTGTTATGCAAAGAAGAAATAAAAGAGCTGCTGTCGATAAAAGGCTAGAACAGTTATTAATATCAGATAGATTTTATGAAGGTAGCCCTTTAAAATATGCCCATCAAAGAGAAGATTTCTGCTATGTATTATTTTTATTTCAAAGCATTGGCTATAAAGAGAGAGAAAAACGAAATGGTAAATATATCAGGCAGATCTTCATGGATATTTTTTAAGAAATAATTTTTTTTCTAACGTAACATCAAAATTTATATGCAGGGAGAGCTTTCACAGGAATTTGATATAGTCTGTCAAAAAAAAAAAAAAAAACATTTAACTTCACAGTTGATAGATTATGATAGAATGGGCAAATTCATTGAAAGTAATCTGGGTAAATTTGATATACAGTCTATTTTCTCATTAACAGATAAAACATCAAAAATTCAAAGAGCAGGTGTAAGGCAGGGTTGTCCCTTATTTCCCACAGTGTTATGCATTGTAATTAATTTAAAAATTAAATCTGTTCAGTCACATAACTATATTATTCATATAAAAGTAAATGTTTCTGTTAAGGATTCTAATGTATGCAGATAATTTGATTTTATTAATAAATTCTGTTTTTGAATCATTAAATTAATTAAGAATAAAATTAGAACAAATCAAGAGATATAAAGGATTTATGGTTAATGAAAAGATCCAGAGTTCTAGTTGTACATAACAAGTAATTTATCCCTGGAGATATTTTAAATGGTATAGAATTTAAAACAGTTTTAGGCTGGAAGTTTTCAATAAGTAGTGATTTGGCCTTTGCTCCACAGCTTAAAGAAACAGTTTTTAAAATGCAGAAATTTTGTAGCATAACATAAACATTTCTTTTCTTGGTAGACTTAATTTTTTTAAGATGAAAATCTTCACACGGATATTTCTTGTTCAAAATGCTATTTGTCCATTTGAACTTAGTATTGGTTGGCAGCTCAACACCATAAAACTCCACTGCCAATCATGAGCGGACAAGGTGATCCGCTGTACCTACTCCTAACCAGGAAAAGCCGAAAGAAGTAGAAGGTTTATAAACATGTTAGATCTTTAGGGTCACGATTTTTTTGGAGGGGTAGATATTCATGAATTCCTTGGAAGTTAATATGTTCCTCCAGTGTGACAAGGTAATGTTAAAAATTAAAAATCCAAAAATTATAATTTTTACCCAGATTTGAATACATTGTAAACAACAGAAGTAAGTAGATTTTTATTTTTGTTAAAACGTTTAATTTGATTTAGCAGCTAAGGTTTTCAGCCCATACTAATTCATTGTTTTTGGTTAATATTAATGATCCAGTTAAAGTAAATCTGAAATTTAGTACAATTTTTTTTTTTTTTTACCCAGATTGCTTTTTCCATAGTAACTTGTAGCATATGGTAGTTTTCTTACCAATATGAGATGGAATAATGAGGAAGGCAGCATATGATAGTAACACTTTATTTAAATATGCAGTTTCTTAACACCTAAAGTGAGATACAAGTAATTTTAAACCACTTGTCGAACATATAGTAAGCTGTAGAGTTAAGCTTTTGAAATAATATTTGGTATGTCCACTGATTTGAAAATAGTTCAGTTTTTACAATGAAATGAAAAGGAAATTAAATTATTTATTTATTTTCTTTTTCAAGAAAAAATGGTAAGTTTAAATGTTTTGAACAACTGGAATATGAAGCTATGTTTGAAATTAAATTTGCATCAGTTTGTTAAATTATGAAACATGCATAAAAGGAGAATCAAATCATACAGAAATTGAGTTATACAACAAAAAATTATCTTAAGAGCTTACATGACTCATCAGAGACATAAGTGGAGTAAATCTCAGTATTTATGTTGGCATGGTTGTTGGATAAAAGGGACATGGAAATGTGGTGGGACTGGCCATGTATTGTTCCATGGTGGAGAAGGCACATCAATTAGTCAAAGCTGTTCTTTAATAATCTCTGTTCCTTTCAAATACCCAAACACATTATTCACCAACTTATCACATATGAATTTAATTTTGTTAGCCAGTTTAGCTACTAAAAGAATAAATATTGAGTATAGGAATATAGAGATTGCTTCTGGCACTGTTTTGATGTTAAATAGACAGGTACTCTATTTAAATTTTAATCAATGTGAAAAATATTAATTTGTTATATGGTGGATTTTTTTTTGTTTGTTTAGGGTTATCCCTGTACCCCATGCAGTATCCCAAATCAACAATACTCCTATATTTCCTAAATGTGAGTTCATACAATAACCTCTGCATCATAGCACTCTATACCCCCCCCCAGTAGCAACATATGTACCACTGAAGACATATTGTCCTGGACATCATCACACATCCCTTATGAAAACCTCTTTCTAGGTGTATTAAGCATTAATTGGCAAACCAGAGACTGTAACTTCTCATCTCCATATATTAATTTATTCATGTTTACCCAGTTCATATACTTACTAGATAGATACAGCAAGTCAACAAATGCATCTAGTATCCTAAATTGACTGCCATAAATCATCCTATTAACATAACCAACTCTGACATCCTATTAGATAGCTTTACTTTTCAGTAACATGCCTTTGCGCTTACTTAACAAGCACTTTCTCCCAAAAGTCATCACTTTATCTTAGTACAAACATGTATCCCAGTCAATAAGGAAACCTTAATTTCTACCTTAAAACTCACTAATTGGAATTTACTACTGTGCCTCCCACTGGATGTAGCTATTCAAACGTGTAATACAATCTTCATAGACATATTTGATGAGCAAGCCCTACTGAAAAAGAGAGAGATTGGTAAAGGTCAATCTTGACACCTGATTTACTCTGAAAACATAACAGAGAATGATACAGAGAATGATAGAGAGAAATCCTGGAATGCATGACTCACAATCAAAAATCCTTTAACTTTACCAGCAGTATAGACACTTGTAAGACTTATAACATCTGTTATATAATCAAATAATGACACATTTTATTTCAGCTTATAAAAAAATTCAAGAAAATCCAAGAACACTTTTGGAAAACAACAATTTTCTAAAAGCAGGCCGAGGTATCTAGCAAAACACTTATTCATCAGAAACTAAGAAAATAATGTGCCCAAATTCAGCACACATTTCATCCAGCCAGAAACATCTTTGATTAAAGAAACTTCTACCGACACCACTCAGTCTTGTCTTCTTTAATCAAACTTCAACAAAACTTTTCCCATTCAACCCAGGTCAGTCTCTGCTATCATCTGCTCAAACTAAAACCAATATAAAAGTCAAAAAGTGGCACACAATACTGACTAAATAATCTCTTTGAGAGACGAAAGTGCTTATCAAGTGTTTTTGGTGTGTTGTTTTACAAAAATACATAAGCTTCCATGGCTTGTGTGAGTTGGTCATTTTTTTGCGGATTATTTAGTCAAACTAAAACTAACCACTCTAGCAGCAGATAATCTGCCAGCTGAATCCTTGAAAATTGCTGAAAGTAACCAACTATACCCTTCCTCTGTAGAAATAAAAAAAACATCCATACAGGAAGTCTACTTTCTAAACTTCTGGAAAAAGTACTTCATGTGGAAGTAATGCTGTATCCTGCCCCTGCACAAAGGAGGCTGCTACACTGAACTGTGTAAGTACATGGCACTGCCATTCTTCCACCCCTATTCAAAAGCATCTCCGCAAGACAGGACTCTTTCTGTCTTAACCACAACACAAACATAGCCCTACAGTTTCCTTAGCATCATTAAGCACAGTAAAAATAAATGCAGTCTAGTTTTTGCTCTCTTCTTAGATCTGCCCAAATCTTTTGCTGCTGTTTTCAGCAACTCTTTCTTCAGAAATTCTAAAACGTAGGACTAATAACAGTGTTGTCTGACTACATAGCTATGTATCTGATAGATGTCAATCCGTGAAATGGTATAATGCCTACTCCGTTCAACATATCACTGTAAGGATGACCCAGTGCTCTGTACTTGGTTCCATCTTGTTCTTCATATTTTTAATTACCTTTCAACTGCTGACAAACAGGTGTCTCTAATTCTATATACTGATGATTCCACCTTAATTTGTTCTGCCCCTATCTTGTCTGAACTACAGATCTGAAGTAGTTACTTCATTTGTTCTGCAACCTGTGGGTCTCGGATCCGACCTCAGATCTGCCCAGCAGCTTTCCAAGCTTCAAGATCCGAGTTCCTAGCTCCTCCCCTCTACCCACAATCCCCTGTTACCACCACACTACCTCAGATCATTTTTGCCGCGGCTTGAATCACAAACATCTTGAGAAGAGCTCCTGAGCTTAGTAGCAGGGAAGTGAATTTTTTCTTGAAATTTTCTTAAAATTTTGACAAAGTTAAAAGAAGAGTGTGTTGAGAGAGTGTTTCTCTGCCCTTTTTTATTTTCGGGATTGCGTTTGTTCAGTTAACCCTCCCCTAGGTGTTTGGGCGTGTGAGTGTGTGTGTGTTAGGAAAATGGCCGAAGGCCATAAGGCTATTTTTTTAAGTGCACTGGGTGTGGCCATAAGCTTTCCCCAGCTGATGGCCACACTCAGTGCGTTATATGCCTGGGGGTTGCCCATTTGTCTTCAGACTGCCAGGTTTGCGCAGCCTTCAACCCCCGGGCTGTGAGGGACAGGAGGAACAGGCTTATTCTGGTGGGATTGCTTCCCCCGGAGGAGGCCTCTTCCTCCTCTCCCTCCTAGGTGCAGGCTGCCCAGGTAGCTTCGGCACCCCTGACTCCCTCGACTCAGGCTGGGACTCAACCTCCCACTATTGCCTTGAGTACGAGGGAAGTTCAGTCTTCTCCTTCTAGGGAAAAGCACAGACACAAGAGGCGAGCCGAGCCTCATCCCTCGGCTCCGCCATTGAAGACTGTTAAATCGCCTCCGAGGGTGTCCGGACCTTCTCCTTCTCGGCTCCGATCCCCTTCCTTCGCGTCGGAGCCAGAGGAGGAGCTCCTATCACCCTCGAGGTCGTCGAGGCGGCCTTCCAGGCCCGCCTCTACGACCTCCTCTAGATCTACTAGGTCTCTCTCCGACGCCGATATGGACAGGATGATGCATCGGTTTCTGCAGACCCAAATGCAGATGGGGGTGCTCCTGCCTTCCCCCCACAGGGGGGGAGTGCAGCTTCAATATTTGCCCCGATTTCTCCTTCTTCAACCCGGATCCGGGTTTTGGAGTCTTCAGATCCAGGCCCTTTCGGAGCTGGGGTTTTGTCGGCGCCGGTGGCCCAAGCCTTCTCGACGCCGACCATACCCTCGAGTATCTCGGATCCAAGCTCTCGGGGCCGTGGGCCGGGCATCGGATCCGTGGGAGCGGGTGCATCTTCGGTGCCTCCTATGTCGGAGAGCACCTCCCTTTCGGATCCGATGGCTTCGGCTCCGACTCCGATCCCTATCTCGGAGCTGAGGAGACTGCTCTCGGGGCCGGAAGAGAGTAGTTCTCCCTCGGCATTCGAGGTAGTGGAGAGGGTACTGCCGAGGTCTTCCAGGTCCCCGACTCGGGCTTTGGATCCTTCAGCTCCCTCACTGCATACGGGTCTACCTTCCATCATCCTTCCATCGGGACAGCCTGCTCAGACCCTCCAGTTGGTTCCCTCGGAGGAACAAGAGGCCATTGACGAGCCCTCTTCTGATAGTCCCACAGAGGCGGTGCCTCGTAAACGGACGTGTAAAAGGAGGCACATGGACTCCCCCGAGTCCGTCACCACAGATACGGACTTAGAGGAAAGGGAAGGTTCCCCAAGATCACCCCCCGAGGATGTCTCCTTTGGAGATATCATGGAAATGTTGCGTATTAGTGGGGGGTGGTCTGCCCAAAAACCTTCCTCGGATGAGTCCGTATTTCTGGAGGCGTTTGAAGCGGGCCCATCTACCTCCTGGGTGTCCCCACCGGCAGATCCCCTGGTAGATCTCCTGACTACCAGGGCTTGGCAGGAACCCGACACCGTGGAGCCTATCCCACGCTGGCCGGATAAAATCCTTAGCCCTCCTTCAGATAGGCAGGCTTGGGCCAAAGGGTCTCCAGTTGATGCCATGTTGGTGGCTGCTGCCACTAAGTGAGAACTCTCCCAGGAGAGCTCCACGGTCCACCCGCCGGACAAGGAGTCCCGGGCACTGGACCATATAGGGAAGCGGACCTTTGCTTCAGCAACCTTCTCTGTGAGGGTGCTGAATTATATGGCGCATGTCATCAGGCTGCAACGGGATTTGATCAAGGAGTACACTGCAGCTCCACCAGAGTCCATGTCGGTCGAGGACAAAACCATGTTCTCAACTCGTATGGCCACTCTCAAGTCCATTTCAAATACGTCCATGCGGCTACTGTCTTATGCTATGGAGGGAGCCGCAAGGGCCAGCGGGGCAGGTGTTGTCTTGCGACGCCACGCCTGGCTCCGCCTTTATAATTTCACGGAACCTTTCAAGGCGTCCTTCGCGAACGCACCCTTTGACGGAGCTTCGCTTTTTGGCAAGACTGTACGCGATACACTAGTCCAAAATGAGAAGGATGGGAAGACGCTGTCTGCCGTCGGAGTCCGCTTCTTGAGCCCCCAATGTTCCTTCTCAAGGAATCAGAGGGGGCAAAAGAAGCTGTGGTTCCGCAAGTCTCAGCAATCCTATCCAGCTTCGGACTCCGCACCCTCCAGAGGCAGAGGGGGGCAGGGTGGACGCCGGCCCAGAGGCAGAAGGGGACCGCGTAACTTCGGGTCTAGGGAGCCTTTCTCCGAGAGACCCGCGCAGCAGCCGTGAGGGCTTACCCGACTGTCCAGCTCTGGAGGCAGTCGGGGGAGCGTTTAACGAAGCACCTGTCAATGTGGGAGTCCATCACGAATGATCGATGGGTGCTCCGAATTATATCCAGAGGCTACAAAATTCCCTTCCTATTTCGCCCTCCCTCAGGTGGTCGCCTCCCCGATGTCCCACCCAATCAAAGAGAGGCGGCGACCGTAGAGATTTCAAATTTGTTAGGAAAAAGAGCCATCCAGCAGGTCCCCCCAGACCAATCCGGAACGGGCTACTGCTCAAGGTTCTTTTTAGTGCCAAAAAAGACGGGGGACCTCAGGCCCATTCTAGACTTGTCCGCCCTGAACATGTTTGTACCCAAAGAAAAGTTCCGGATGGTCACTCTACAATCTATTCTCGCCTTAATGCAGGAGAACGACTGGATGTGCTCTATAGACCTCAAGGACGCGTACTACCACATTCTAATGGACAGACGGTCCAGGAGGTTCCTCCGCTTCCGGCTAGGGGCCAGTCATTACCAGTTCAGGGTCCTTCTGTTTGGACTCACCTCAGCCCCCAGGGTGTTCACCAAAGTCATGGCAGTGTTTGCGGCCCACCTGAGGCTTCAGAGCATAAGGGTCTTTCCGTACCTAGACGACTGGCTCCTCACAGCAACCAACAGGCATCAACTTTGTACCGCGAGGGACTATGTTCTGTCTCTTGCCGACAGCTTGGGCATTTCAGTCAACATACCGAAGTTTTTTCTTCATCCTGTGCAAGCATTAGATTTCATAGGAGCCAGGTTAGATTCCTGATCTTCTCGGGCCTTTTTGACCTCGGACAGGCTGTCCAGCCTTTCACTCCATGTTTTGGCTCTTCTTCGCACCAAAGCTCCGCCGGCGGAGTTAGTCCTGAGAGCACTAGGCTCGATGGCAGCGGCTATTGGCCTCTCTCTCCATGCTCGCCTAAGGATGCGTATATTACAGTGGACACTCCCAAGTTCAATGGTCACTGTTACACCACCCATTGAACACTCCCATCCCCCTGAGTAGGGTTTGCAGGGAATCCCTCCTTTGGTGGCTTCACTCCCCAGAACTCAGGCAAGGGAGACCCTTTGTGATTCCCCCTCCCCAGGCCACGTTAACCACAGTTGCTTCTCGCCTAGGGTGGAGGGGGGGGGCATTGTTTGGGCAGAAACGTCCAAGGTACGTGGACCTTGTCGGAGACCGCCTTGCACATAAATGTTCTGGAGATGAGGGCGGTGGTTCTAGCGTTGCAGGCTCTCCAAGACCTTCTACCTCTAGGAACGATTGCAATACAGACAGACAATATGTCAGTGGTCTGGTATATAAACAAACAAGGGGGAACCAGATCCTACCCTCTTTGTCGAGAAGCCATGAGAGTTTGGGAATGGACGATATCCACCAACCGCTTTCCGATAGCAATGCACATTCCGGGACGATCCAACATTCTGGTGGACAAATTGAGTCGAGTAATTCTCAGTCCATACGAGTGGTCTCTCAATCCGAAAGTTGCGAAGGAAATTTTCCACAAGTGGGGTTGGCCTCGCTGCGATCTTTTTGCTACCCCCCAAAACACAAAATGCAGCGAGTTCTTCGCTGTTCTTCCCCCAGAAGGGGAGAGCCCCAGAGACGCTCTGATTCATGCTTAGCCACCCGGTCTACTCTATGCTTACCCCCCGCTTCCGCTCATGGCAAAGTTCATTCAGAAAACCGCACGGTTGGGGAGCAAAATTATCCTCATAGCCCCATTCTGGCCTCATCATATCTGGTTTCCATACCTGTGGTCTCACAGTCTCTCCTACCCTTTAATCCTGGATCCCATTCCAGATCTGATATCGCACCCAACAGGGTGCCCAACACCGAACCTGGTAAACCTCAAGCTCGCGGCTTGGTTGATCCAGTTCCACTAATGGCAAGGATTCCCGGTATCTCGTCACTAGTGAAAACTATTCTGGTAGCGGCTCATAAACCGTCCACCAGCAAAATCTATAAAAGCAAGTGGAAACGATTTTCTGTCTGGGCTAACAGCCAGGGTCTCAACCCTTTTACTGTTCCAATTCCTACAGTCTTGGATTTTTTGTCCATGATATTTGAACAAGAGGCCAGTGCATCAACGGTAAAAGTACAGTTGGCAGCAATATCCCATTTTCATGTGGGAGACGGATTAGGATCTCTAGCGTCTACAAAATTGTGTAAGACGTTATTGCGTGGCGTTTTCCTTCTCAAGCCACCGGTGAAATCCGTGACTCCCCCTTGGGACTTGACCTTTGTTCTGAAAGCCTCAACGAAACCTCCTTTTGAACCTGCAGCTTCTGTATCCCTTAATTTTCTGTCCTGGAAAACAGCATTCTTGGTAGCCATAACTTCTACTAAAAGGGTTTCAGAGCTCCAAGCTTTGTGCATGAAACCTCCCTATCTTATTTTTCACAATGACAGAGTGTCTCTCAGGACTAACCCATCTTTTTTACCAAAAGTGGCATCTGTGGCAAATATCAGTCAGACTATCAATCTGCCAGTGTTTTTCAAGAAATTTCAAAATAAGGGAGAATACATGTTGCATACACTAGATGTACATAGACAGTTGCGTTTTTACCTGCACAGAACCAAGGACGTTCGTAAGGCTGATCAACTGTTTGTGTCATTTGCTCCTTCATCCATGGGAAAACCTATATCCAAAGTGACACTGGCTAATTGGATTTGTCAATGTATTTCTCAGGCTTATAAGGCATCGGGCAAAACAACCCCATTTAAAATTCATGCACATTCCACACGGTCCATCGCAACTTCTGCAGCCTTCTGGTCCAGGATGCCGTTGGACGACATATGTTCAGCAGCCACTTGATCTTCTGCTCATACGTTTATTTCTCATTATAAGCTGGACATGATATCTAGAAGCAGGGCATCCTTTGGCTCCACGGTGCTTCGGAATATCCTTCCATAGGCCACCCAGGTTTCTTTGTTTAGGTAGCTGGGGACTCTGTCCCACATTTTGTAGAACAAATGAAGTAACTACTTCAGATTTAGAAGTTATGTACTCACCATAACGTTCCATCTGAGTAGGTACTTCATTTGTCTGCAACCATCCCTCCCTGCCATCCCCCTAACCTGTATCGGGTTTCTAGGATCATTTATGATTCTTGAGAATATCTGAACCTGTTTATTACAGGTTTTTCAGGTGATACAGCAAAACCGATCTGAGGTAGTGTGGTGGTGACGGGATTGTGGGTAGAGGGGAGGATCTAGGAGTTCGGATCTTGAAGCTTGGAAAGCTGCCGGTCGGATCCGAGACCCACAGGTTGCAGACAAATGAAGTACCTACTCAGATGGAACGTTATGGTGAGTACATAACTTCTAATTAATGATTCAAAAATGTTTCTCCTCAGTAGAATCTTGACTAGATGATTCATACCCACTGTTAAACTCCCTCAAATCAAAGTTATCTCATTCACTGCTAAGGCATACTTTGATAACAAAAAATTTTTCACACTTAGCTCTGTCAGCAATGCCATATATAGTTAGCCCCCTCTACAGAATTACTGGAATTTATGGCCACCAAAAACCTTAAATTTGACCTCTACTTCCAAGCTGCCATAAAAAAACACCCAAAACTAGGCCTGCTGTACACAGCCAAGCCTTTCCCTCACTGGCAGTAACAGGAAAACTACAGGCTCACCCTACTTGCTCCCAGTTATTCTATGCCTCTCTAGTTTTCACTGACTTGCAAGTTCAAGCAATGTTACAACAAAACAACAATGTTTGTAACCAATACATCCAACAAATCATATCACTGCACAACCCTGAAATGCCATAACTGGATAGAACTGTCTTTTACTTCACTTTTTCCCAATTATTAACAGCTCACAATATCCTATATCAGACTAAAAAGTGTCCATTTCTTTAAAATCCTCTCTGTTGTTACTGTCCTAATAGGCAGCTATACTCTAATAGCAAATGCCTGGTTTCTGCTACAAAATCTAACAATACTGCTGGAAATGCCTTGTATTCTAACTTTGTATGCAACTCATCAAACTCCTTTCCATTTGATTTCATACACCTAGCAGACCCATATTCCTTTAAAGCACAACTGAAGTTCACAGGTTAATAGCATGTTTCTTACTAAGCTTATGGGTAAAGAGACCACATCAGGAGGTTTTGCCACAGTACCCACAAGTGATGGAAGGAGAACAATCTCCCCCATTATGCTGACATTCTCCACATATCACAGGGAAAAATTTGCATTTGCCCATCCAGACTGGTTTTAAAGGTTGCAATGGAAGTACTTTACTTGATAGGAAAGGGCAGCCTTTTCCAGCAGTGGAGGCTGTATTTGGTTAGGTATTTTTCACACCATCTGATGATGGCATTGTGGTAGTATAAGTTTAGTTCTCTAGAGCTACTGTTTGCTTTATCACTGGCTCTATACAGGTGAATGAGTTCCTAGAGTTGTGGCTAAACAGGCATCACCTCTCAGAAGTTTGTATTACACTGAATAGTGGGACAGGGCTTTTAGTGTATCAGAGTAGCTAAGGCTACTGAGACCTGAGATCCTTTTGGACAGGAAATGTTGAGGTCTCTCATGCTGCTTAAGATGTTTAGTGAGATACATGAAGGAAGGGTCCATTCTATTCAGTGATGGGCCTGACACAGGATGAATAAAGATAATGGATGACTGAAGTTTCACTTCAAAGACAGTGCTTCACTCTTGTTCCTCTGCACTTGGATGAGCCTTCAAATTATTGCACTATAACACCCATCATTCCTTTCTTATGATCCCATATTTACTACTAGCCCCAAAACAGCCAAGATTGCCATGCTTCCTTACAACTAATCCACTCCTCCTGCATCCACTGTCATTATTCCTTTCTTCCCTACCTTTTCTCCTTTCTTTCTCAGCTACTGCAGTCCTCCTCCTCTTACCCTACCCTGTCTTATTCTAATCCACTTCTGTCTTCCTCTCCTTCCTTGAACACACCTGTTTCTTTGTTCACCATTCTTCACTTGACATAACCTTGCACTGTATCTTTGCTACATCCTATAGCAATTGCCTTGTTAAATTAGAGACCTCTCACCTTAATTGAGCACATATCACAAGGAATATATACTCCATGTACATTCCATGTTCATTCCTATTGCCAAGGGTGTTATGTTTATTGTATATATATTTTTATACTTACATCCATTGTACATATTCTTACTGTTTACAAGATAGTTTTTTATTCTTTTGCTCATTTTCATATGATTATTATTATTGTCATTTCTGTTTTTGTTGTACTGAAACTCTTCTTCTTAGCTTTCTGCTTAAAGAAGAGATTACTTGTTGCCCAGTAAACAAATGCAAATAAATAAATAAAATAAAAGTTCCACCTAATTGTGCTAAACAGTGTGGGAATACAGTCATCACACACATTTTTTTATTCTTCTTCAGCGCTGCATATTTCCTTTTTTCATTGGTAACTTGCCATTAGTTCACATTCATCACAAGTCAGTATTCTGCACTGGCAAATGCTTGTTGTTGCGTTTCCTTAACTAGTGTTCTAGTGAAATGTGCAGTTTTGGCCACTGTGTACCACATGGTTTCATTTGAAAATGACAAGCTGGTGAATAAATATCTCTGGTTTGTAGCTCTGCATTCTTCATTTACTAGTTCAACAAAATGTGGAAAACTAGTGATGGATATGACTGTTGCTTTACTTGCATTATATATTTCTGTACCTTGCTTCTTGTGTGTATGTGTTTGTGTGTTCGTGTGTGAGAGAGAGAGAGAGACTGTAGTTCCTTGTGAAACTTGGGTAATTAGTCAATATTCTGTACTCTGAATATAAATAATACAGTTCTTGTGGATAGTTTTGATCCTATTTTGAAGAGTGGACTTAAAAGTTATAAATTCAGTGAGACAAATGTATTTGAATTATTTGTTTTGTGGTTTTAAGGCCCAAACTGGCAAAATGTTTAGCGCTTATACTGCTGGGTAATCACATTGTACACATACATATTCTTGTAAGAATGCTGACTTATTCTAACAATGTTCTTGATAAACATACTCCAGTTGCTTGTCATGCAGACCCTGCTGTGGTTTTTCAGTTTCTGACACAAGCCTTACAGACTCCATCTGTCAGGGCAAAACAAATGAACAGGAAATGTAACTGTAAAACAGTCCAAAAGTCATACTGCATAGCTCTTAGGATAGCAGTATTTCTGAAAAGACATTTCCTTTTAAGAGAAGGGCAGTAGCCCTCATTTAAGTTCTTATAAATGAGTGCTTACTAAAAAGTAAGATCTTTCATTAAGAGATAACCAATTCAGGTTGTTATGAAGGTAGTGGTGGGATCAAGTTTCAGCCAGCAGGACATATTTTCAGATCTTGTTATTTGTGATTTGGAATCTCTTAGTATTATATAGAATCTCAGAAGTGGTAACCCATAATCCAAATTTAGTAGTAGAACATTTTGCCTAGGCCTGTGTGTTGCTGGAGCGAGGAGGAGAGAAATATGGTAACAGAGTTTCAGGTGGGATAAGAATTTGTTGACAACATGGTTGGCATGAGATGAAAATTTGAGAGCTTGGTCAAGTGTAAGATCAATGAATTTTTATTTGTTAACCTGAGGATGGTGTTATGGTTATAGATGCTAGAAAGGTAAGGTATTTCCATGGAGAAGCAAAAAGCTTAACTTTGGACTTTTTACAGCTGATTTGTAGGTGGTTAGTATATGTGGATAGGTTGTACTCATCCAAGAGGACATTGTTCCAACAAAGATTAAGCACTTTCATCCCTAATTAACTGGGACTTCATCACAATCTAAAAATACCATAATTCCATGACTCTAATATAAGCACCAAGATTAATAGGTTAACATAATTAATTGATTCAATACTTAAAATCTGTTTCATAAAAATCACAAAGACATGTCTCCCATTTGATTTACGGTGCTGTTTCTTTAGTTGGAAACACTGATAATGGAGGAAGTGGATAAGCCCATATGGCAGCATACTCTTCCTTATCATTTAAAAGCTTCTGCTGCTTTTATTCCCTTTGATTCAGGAAGCTCAAAATTCCATGCAGGAACAGTGTAGCCATTCCTGCACGGAATATGGCCGCCAAGCGATCCAGCAGACAGCTGATCTGACGTACACGAGGGTGCCTACACTATTCCTGCATGGACCCACGACTGCAGAATGCTAATTATCTAATTTGCTGGTGAAAACCATGCAAATGAGGTGAATTAGCAATTCAGCAAGCAGGCAGGTATCAGTGCAAGAACTGTGTTAGTTGTAGAAATGTATTCAGTTACTAACCAAATGTATTTCTGCAAATAAAACAGAGGCATGACAGCTCCCAAAAAAGCATGTATTATCATCTTTAGGCATGCCAATGGCCGCTGGCATGGAAAACTGCTTCATTTTTATAAAAATCAAAGTTATTTTTTTGGCCGATCTTAGCTGTTTAAGCATAGGGCAGTGGCGCACAAATGGGATAGTGCCGAAAATAAAAAAAAAAAATGTGAAAACTCAGTTTTAGGGGAAAACTGCATTTTGCCATTATAGTCTATGGTATGCAGAATCAAAACAATACCAGCGAACACTGGTTGCCGAGGGGAAAGGCTCTGTGTTAGTACAGTAACTTATGGACTAAGGCAGTGGGGTATGCAAATGAGGGGAAATTTACTGAATAACAGAAATCTTCTAAATGCCAAACTGCACCTAACCGTGTAGGTGCTATAGCACGATCGTGTAACTAGGAGGAGCAACAGACATGAAAAGGAGGTGTGTTAGGCATGTTGTAAGCACATTGGAGCCCTATGGCTCAGATATGAGCTTAGCTAAGCACAGCTAAGCAAGGGGGTGTGTCTGAGGCTGTATTGACTTATTCCATGAAATCAGGAGCATGTTCGCATCCAGGGGAGGGCCATTTCTTCGTGTTTACATTAGCTAAATGGGTTTGCGTGGTGCACAACCGGTCTAAAAAAAAAAAAAAAAAAAAAAAACCTGGAAATAGCAGGACTGTTTACATTTAGGCACCGGGTTTGCGTGGCGTGCCTCGGGACTTAAAAGGGGAGGAAATAGGAAGGGAAATAAAGGAAAGTAACAAAATAAAAGCAGTCAAGTACAAATTGCATAGCTAGCAGGTGGAATGCATCATAGTCAGTCAATCATACAGGCAGCATCTGCAGCACAACAGTATAAACTGTGGAAACACCTTACAGTCTGTTTTTTCCCACAAACTCTGCACCATTGGTGTACACATGCAGGGGAATTTTAACTAAAAAAATGTTAGGGGCTGCCATTGCTTTGATCCATCAGTATGTGCTAGAGGCTGAAGGCGGAGAGGAGGATAATGCTGACAACCACCACAGACCAAGGAAGAGGAGAAGAGTGTTCAAACTCAGGGTAACATACCAGGGGTTACATAATCTGAGATAGAGTGCTACAGGGTGGACAAAGACATACTTCAGCAAATCACTGAGCTGTGCCAGCCTCAACTCAGACCTAGAGCCAACAGAGGGGAACTCATCCCAGCGGATACCAATGTATGTCTAGCCTTAAGAATTCTAGCTACAGGTACTTTCCAAATACCTATGGGGGACATGATGGGGGTCTCACAGGCATCTGCATGTAAGGTACTCCACCAGTTCCTGGATGCCATGCTACCACATGCCAGTGAGCGCATTTACTTCCCCAACACCCGTGAGGAGAGGGCCAGCAATATGTGTCTCTTCCACCATGTAGCAGAATACCCGGAGGTACTGGGTGCGATAGACTGCACACACATCCACATCAAAGCACCAACTGGTGAACAGGGTAGGGTCTGTGTAAACTGCAAGGGCTTCCCCTCCGTCAGCTGCGAGGTCATGCACAATGCCCAGGGCATTATCATGAATGTGTGTGCTGGCAGCCCTGGGAGCTATCATGACTCCCACATCTGGCATTCATCACAGCTGTATCAGTCATTTGCCAGTGGGTACATCTAATATGGCCATCTGGTGGGGGATGCTGGCTATGCACTGGAGCTGTGGATGATGACACCCATCAAAAATGAACACACACCCACACAAGAATGCCATAATAAGGCACATGCACAAACCAGCATCATACTAGAGCATGTGTTTGGAATGCTGAAGTCATGGTTCTACTGCCTTGACATATCTGGTGGAGCCTTGCAGTAGTCTCTAACCACATGTGCACACATGTTTGTTATACGTGCCATGCTACACAATATGATCCTGCAGAAACAGCTACAGCAGGAACAGCATGATGAAGGGCCACACAGCACACCACCATTGCCAAGGTCCCTACAGTCACAGAGGGACTCAGAGGAGGCCCCTAATCCTGCTCCTGTAGGCAGACGGAGGCTTGCTCAGTATGCTCAGGCCTTAGCAAAGAGGCAGTGCATAGCACGCACACTGACACTGTAGAGACCGCAGGGACTGGCACCTCTCTCTGACTCACACATACAGTAAAATGGATGACACACACATCAAATTACCTGTAACTTACCATGCATAGGCAGTGTACTGTGTGCATCCAACATAGGTGGCCCCAAGCACCATCCTCACAACTGCCGCAAGCACAAGGTAAGTCAGTCTTCTTAACAGTAAATTAATGGGTTAGTATGTTTTGCTAGCATATCTATGGTAATGTTGCATGCATGCAAAAGAATGGGGTGGCCTACTGGGATAACAGCACACAACTGACAGCGATGTGGGACACCAAGACATGTCTGGCCAAAACTGGCCTCCACACACTATGCAGTAGTACCCAAGGTGGCAAATCCCACTGCAGTATATGTGTATATGTGGGGACAACTAACTGGGGGGGGGGTCATAGGTCACTGGCATGGATGTCAGTGTGGGGGTCCCATATCCACCCCTCGCACCCATACAGTAAGTCAGCTGTAGAAAACCAGAGAGAAATGTCTGGAAAAGACGCACAAATGGTGGCAGTGTTGAATTACCCCCTATATACTTGCACAGTGATAGCACAGCAGGACCTGCAGTTGCAGTGAGGCTATAAAGGGTAAGAAGTCTGAAACTCAAATGTATGCCATTGCAATCTTACCTGTGCTCTTTATTGATATGCCTCTAGTCCCCAAGACAGGACACAATAGTATGGTAAATGGAACCAAAATCTAAAGCAAATATCAACTGAATCTGTGCAAATGTGTACAATTGACAGGTGTGCCCACCCATATACCCACGTAAATGCAGTAACATGTATGTCTGCAGGGGAAATAGCAGCATAGTACACACTGGCAGGGCTGTACCAATACACATGAAAACATGTTGCCTTTCCACAATATGCAGGGGTTGGTGAGCTATGTGTATGTATGGTTAATACTGTCATGATCTGGCCAGCACATTCCCCTGGCAGTCGTCTCGTAGTGCCCTAGGTACAGTGCTGTCTTTGACAGGGCCATGTTCAGATAACTGCAGTGCCAACTGTTATGTACATCGGTGACACCCACTGCTCTGCCACTGACATACCTGGACGTCACAGTTCTATGTGGAATATACTACACATATAAGGACAGCTTGAAGGATGTGTAGCTGAGGTGCCAAGGCTTTTGTGACTATAAGTGCTTTTTGGTACTGTTGCCAGTGGTTATTCTCAATAATCTGTTTTTCTTACATTTGCTTTTACATATAATGGACATGCCTGCACAGTAGAATGCACTTTGTACCCACACCCATAACTCCCAACCTCTGACAGCAAGATGTCTGAACAAGGGCAGAAGTAAAAGTGGAACAAAGGCACAATGATAGGCATGTGTTGTAAATATCACCCTTGCATAATGTGAAAGTTGGTAGGGTGAAGGGTTTGCAGTAGCGAGAATTGTCTGAATGTTATGTAGTCTGAAACAGTAATGCCTGTATTATTTTTTAACATCACTCTTCAATTATGTGTAACTAACTTACCATAAAAACACAAGTTTTCGTAGACGGGATGAAACCTCTAGCCAAACACCTGGATAATCTGCCAGAAAATGTACAGTTGAAAGGTATGCCCACACAAGGATATGTCATCTCAGGTTAGAAAGATACCACACAAGTGGGAGATCCCAGCCAGTATATCACCAGGTTGCCGGACTGTTTACACAGCACGTCATTACTAAACTGGCTGTAGCCACACCTCACAGATGGCCTTGTTGGGCAAGAATGTACATAGCTGCCCTCATAATATTGGTCTGTGTATCATACAACTAGTATTCCTCTGGTACAGCACTGTGATGATATGAGGATGTCTGGCACTATGTAATGATACAATACATTGCAGTGTCAGACTACAGATATGTCAGAAAATGTCTGCTAAGCAAACCAAGTACCCTGAGGAAAGTCCTGTGTACTCCTGAGATGTATGGCTGTAGCACACACAACCCTAGACTGGAGTACACCTATCTCTGAAATGGAGTCCCACTCTAACTATTGAAGGTCACACTGGGCATGCTCCTACACTTAGAGAATCACAGGACATGCTGGAACCCACAACGGAATATATGACTGCATTGTGTATATATGTCTGTGCATACAGACCGCTATGTACACCTCAACTGTCCCCTCCACACACACACACTCATCAGACAGAATTACCATCAGCTAGCTATAGGTAGTCCATATGTGATATATCTGCATCTGTTGCATGAGATACACACACATATATATGGGCAACAGATAACATATGTCAAGCATACACATACATGTGGGGAAGTGAGAGACTGTGAGAGAGAGACACACACACAGGGGGACACAGAGTGAGTCACACACGTGGATACCCTGAATGGCATACAGTGATGTCCTGCTGTGGACAATGGCATACCAGTTGTAAACAGTTGCACATGCCGGCATAAAAGGTGAGCCCCATTGTGTAACAGTGCTGAGGCTGGGTTTATAATATCACAGCACCTGCCTCTATGTGTGTGCATGTGTGTATGTGTGTGTATGTGTGTGTGTCCGTAGGTCTAAGTATTTGCAGACTATTCCCACTCAGTACACTTCACATTGCCCTACTTCACAAGATCTGCTGCTGTCATTCACCGTAGAAGCACCATTGTACACCAGTCACTCCTATAAGCTCTGTAGTGCATGTGATAACTGTGTAACACTATAGATTATAGATTATAGATTATAGATTATAGATTAGTAGTAGGCTAACTACCCTTGTGGGCCATTTTAAGCCTAGCCAATTACCCAAAGCAAGAATCAGACCCTGCACCTTGTGTCTTTAAGGTAAACACCTTAACCATTATGCCATCCTTACAAACAGCTAGATAGGTAGGGGGTCTAATCTCAATACTGTTAACTGTGCGTGTGTGTGTGTGTGTGTGTGTGTGTGTGTGTGTGTGTGTGTGTGTGTGTGTGTGTGAGAAAGTTGTGTATGCGAGAGTGAGGGACTGTGTATGTGTGTGTGTGTGTGAAACAGTTTTAGGCCATTTCCACCCAGAACATTTCCCAGTGCCCCACTTTATCAGTCCTGCTGAAACCATTCCCCTTATTGGCACCTTTGGCCAGTTGTCAGCCTAGTAAGCTCCGTAATGCATGTGATAACTGCATAACACTACAGGACAAATTACTAGATAGGCAGGGGTTCTACTCCCATATCTGGCAAATGTGTGTGTGTGGATGTATAAGTGTGTATGTTTGTAGGAAAAAGTATTTTGATAAGTTTCCCACCCACTGCCCTACTTTATCAGTCATGCTGATGTTATTCCCCTTATAAGTGCATAGGTGTGTACTAGGCTAATGGCCCTGGAGCCTTTACAAGCCTAGCCCATAGAAGTGCCCTGCCATTGTGCAACCCGGCATTAGTTCCCAGTGCCTCTATCAAGTAGAGCTACTGGCATGATCCCTGGGATGAACTTTCTATTACCCATCCACTCATCATGCTTTTTCTGGAACAGGGTCAGCTAGGTGCTCTGCTTGACATGTATGGGAAGTCTATTCCAGGGCATGTGCAGTCTCTGGGTATGGAACCTGTCCCTCCAGCATGTGCTGATTGTGGTAATGAGGTTGAGGTCTCTGCAGTGTGTGGAGTGGAGGGATTAGGATGTCTTTAGATTGTAGTATTTCTAAAAGAGCTGGGTCAGACATGGCTTTGTAAGTCAAGCAGAGATTGCCTCTAAGTAGGTGATATGAGACAGAGAATAGTTGGAGTGTTTTGAGTCTGTCTGTGTAGTAGATGTGTTTAATGTCTAGGATCCTCTTTGTAAGGTACTTTTGTGGCCTCTCCAGCTGTTGCAGGTGTCTAGTGAGGTACATGCCAAATGGGCAATTATACTTGATGATTGGTCTAATGAGGGAAGAGTAGAAAGAGACAATTACCTCTTTCTTCCTGGCTGCAAAACCCTTGGTAATGAGGTGTGCCACATAGAAGGACTTTCTGACCACAGTGGCAATGTGGTGGTTGAAGTAGAGGTTGCTGTCAACCTGTGTCCCCAGATCTCTTATATCCCCTTTTGGGTTCTGTGGGCTCCCATCAATGTGGTAATTAGTAGGAACTGAATTTTTACAAAAGGGGATGATGCATTTTGTGGTGTTCAGCTTCAGGCAATGGTATCCACACCAGTCATTGGTCTCAAAGAGGCCTTTCTGTAGGATATCTGCATCGCTTGTGGAGTTAATGATGGCTCCCAGCTTGCAGTCGTCTGTGAACATGGTCAACAAGAGTTCCTTTGTCTTGGCCTGGACCCCTGAGAAGTAGATGCTGAACTGGAGAGTACCCAGGAGTGATCCCTGTGGGACTCCACTCATGACTGGTTGGCAGTCTGACTTGGAGTTCGCTACTTTCACACTCTGTGTTCTGTCTGTGAGCCAATTTGTAGCCCACCTAGTGATATAGTGGTTGATGCCTAGTTTGGTGGGTTCATCAATAATTCCTGGCTGAGGAATGGTATCAAAAACCTTGACCAGATTGACGTAGGTTGTATGCAATACCTTACTGTCATACACAGCCCTGGTGACTGACTCAAAGAAGTCAACCAAGCTGAGCAGGCATGATCTCCCTTTCACAAAGCCAAACTGTGTCGGGTCCAGAGTTAGGAGATTACGTATATCTTTGTCAATCGGGTCCCTGATGATGCACTCCGTAGGTGTACATATCAGACTTGTCAGGCTAATGGGCCAGTAATTCCCAGGGTCCGTAGTCACTACCCCTTTATGGAGAGGGATGACTGTAGCAGTGCGCCATTTGGGAGGGACAAAGCCTAAGGTGAGGCTGTGACTGAACAGGGCACACAGGATTGTGTGCATGAGGCATTGCAACAGTGCCTCAGAATGCCCAAGTGCACCAGGTTAATGGGCGAAAGCACAGAGAACTGTACTTTAATCATGCCAGGAGGAGTGGTCATAACTAAGTACTGTAGCTAATTCCATGAGGAATGACTACTGCTGATGGTTCTCAGGTGTGTTAGAATAATTGATACAATTGATTGACACCTGTTGAAGTGCAAAGCTATTAGGCTATTTGAAGTGCAAAAGAGAACGAACTAGCAAGATCTAAGGGAAAAACTGAAGGTAGATTTTCTGGCACCTGTAATAGTTTACCTCAGCTGTTCAGTTATCAGCACCTTTGGCCAGTTGTCAGTCCAGTAAGCTCTGTAGTGCATGCGGTAACTGCGTAGCACTATAGTACAAATAACTAGATAGACAGGGGGTCTACTCTCAGATCTGGCATATGTGTGTGTGGGTGTGTACGTGTGTGTGTAAGTGTGTATGTTTGTAGATGGAAGTATTTTGGTACATTTCCCACCCAGTGTCCTACTTTATCAGTCCTGCTGATGTAATTCCCCTTATTAGCACTTTTGCCCAGTTGTCAGCCCAGTAAGCTCTGTAGCATGTGTGATAACTGTTTAACACTATAGTACAAATAACTAGATAGGCAGGGGTTCTAATCTCAATACTGGCAAGTAAGTGTGTGTGTCTGTGTGAGAATCATATACTGTGTGGGTTATACCATTTTGAGTTGTGTACCACCCTGTACACTTCCCATCACCCTACTTTACTAGGCCTGCTGATGTCATTTACCTTAGAAGTACCTTGGGACAAGGTGAAATCATATAAGCTCTGTGGCTTATCTGATAACTGTGTAACACTATAGTAGAAATAACTAGATAGGTAGGGGTTCTAATCTCAATACTGGCAACTGTGTGTGTGTGTTTGGGAGAGGATCATATCCTGTTTGGCTCATACCATTTTGATGTGTGTACCATCGACGTCTGTTTACCACCTTCCGATGGCATTACTTTATATAGTGTGTTAATGGCATCTGCCGCACATGCAGCATGTTAAACCATTGTACAGGCCATACCAGTCTTCTGTACAGATGTTTGCAACCTATATGTGGTCTGTGTCCCTTAACAATGTCCATGTATGTGATATTGTTGCCAAATCGGCCACAGTGAGTGTAGTGACACACATGCCAGCATTAGCTATCATACCTGACTGAAGCATCATGCTGATACAACATCTGCAACCCTATCACTTGTTTAGGCTTGTAGGAGCAAAACATGAATCCATATGCTATTTCTGGTGGGTTATCTCACCATCCATGAAGGCATTCACAACATTACTTGTTGTAAGAGATAGTGAGTTATGTCCCATGCATGTAATCTGTGTGGGACATGTCATGTGTATGTAGTACTGCAGTACATCGAAGTCGATATGTAAGTTTACTAGTCTGTCGCTTGCCAACTGTGTGTTACTGTATGCACATTCCCTGTGTCAGTCCTTACTATGCGGATGCAAAGGATATACCATTTTGTCTCCCTGTTCCACCCGGTGAACTCAGGAATACATACCACAAACCTGTCATACACAGTATCATGCATGCCCTCACAAACTACATCTGGGTTGAGTGTATGGGAAAGAAATGGCAGGGCCAGCAGATGTTGACAGGTGAATCTGTTGCAGTTAATGTAATGGCTACACTTGTGAGGGACCTGCTGTCAGTACTGCAGTAACCTGTTCTGTATTTATGACCCTGTGGTACTACACAACACTGAGATGATATGTCTGAAGGCTACCTGTCTGTGACAAGGGGTATGTATGCAAGGTCACACACTGTTGCATACATACACACCTCATACATGTACATATAAAGCTGTACCTTGCCTATGATGTGGTCGGTGTATTGTCACTCTGCCATACTCCCTCTTGGTAATGTCTGCAGGGCCACAGCCTGCAGACACACAGACACCTGGAACATAAATAGAATACAGCATATTGGACTACATTCAATCAGTAGTACTAACAGCAATAATGCATCCTGGCTAATAAGGTACATACACCTGTATGTGTACCCATAAATGCAAGCAGACAGCACCTTACACAGTATGACATAGCTGCACTGTACTATATTCACCCTGTGCATCAGACCCATATTAGCATGTCCCTGCATCAATGGTATGGATGACAGGCATGTGGCACAGGTATCATTATATGCACAGGATGTGGTGTGGGTTTGCCATAGGCCTAGGCTAGACCATACATTTGACATCATGTGTGTGTTTTTGGAGGGGTATCCAATAGATGGGCTGTGCAGAGGTGCTGTGTGTGTCTGGAGGTGTCCTGCCTGTAATACAGATATGTGAGTGTGTGTGTGTGTGTGTGTATGTGTGTGTGTGTGTGTATGCACGCAGTCATGCCATGTGGCTGCCCTACACAGGGGTATGTTGGAAAGCTGTGGACCGTAAATGGCAGGGTGTCCAGTTCACCGTCTCTGGCCACGGACGCAGGAAATGGTCCTGCCAAGGGGTCTCATTGGCGCCACCATCCCCAAGCCCATATGCAGTACTGCTTCCTGTTGGTGATTGCTGTCTGCTGGATCCATATCCCTGACAGGACTAGCCAGGACCACGTGCCCAAGGCCTGCTCCGATGTGATGTGGACAGCAACCCCCCTTCAGTAGTACTGGTGTCACTGCCACTATGGAAGTGTGAAGGTGCATGGCGCCATAGACTCTCAGCTGTTGTTGGTGTTGACCTATGTCCACATGGCCAACGCCCATCTACTACCACACGCTCTAGCACAGACATGCCACGGTCGAGGATTGCTAAGATCTCACCCCACCGTCTGGTCATGACCTCAGTATTTTGATGTGTGGCCTCAACAAGGTCATGTATGTCGCCATGTACATCAAGAAGAGTTGCATCCACCACCCTGAGTATTTGTCTGGTGTTGCATTCAATATGTGCCTGTGCATCCATAACAGCCCAAAACATGCATCTGGTGACACCTGCTGTGGCACTTGCTACAGGGACTAGAAGAGCAGCAGCCTTCCTGCGAGCACCCCTGTCCATCTGCCTGTGTGGGACCTCAGCTACACTCTGGCTATAGTCAGTGTCTACACTCACACCTGCCATAGTCACCACACTAGCCTGTTCCATGCTACCACCTGCCAACTGTCCATCATCTGTGGCCACTGGTTATTAGGTATGTGTGTGCATTGTCACTGTGTGCGGGGATGGTATGAACAACAGTGGGATGCCAACCAGTGGCACAGATTCAGTCCCTGACAACCCCACCTGTACCTCACTATTCCTATCATCATTGTCAGAGTCTGCAGAGACACTGACATCAGTTTCCAAGTAGGAAGGACCCCAAACTCCATCGTCACCTGTGAGGGGAAGACAACATATGTACATTAATACCTGCACTTTAAGGTGGGCTGGTATATATATATATATATATATATATATATATATATATATATATACAATATACACACACACACACACACACACACACACACACACACACACACACACACACACACACAGGTGAGGTGGCACAAATCTGTTACACAGACTTCACATTACCCAAATGATGACATGCATGACACACGGCCCTCAACATCATGTATTGCAGCCAGTTTTACTCCATGTAACTAACAATATAGAGCTCTGGGATACGTGAGTAGTGTTAGTATGTGATGGCCCTTCCCCAGCTTAGACTGCACCCATGTACACATCATTGCTGTTCACCTGTATAACACAGTGGCAACTACTACAGAACATACCTCACAACTGTACAGATCTTTGCAGAATGTGTAGATGTCTGGCTCATATGTTTGCTCTGTTTCTCATAACTCCTGTGTTTGTCTGATACATAACTGGGATGATCAGAGGAGTGACGTCACTAATTAATGACATACATTTGAGTTTCAGAACTCCAAACAGTAGTAAATTTATGGCTACACAAATCCTGTTGCACCACCAACCTACTAAGCTTACAGTGGATATGATAAGTGTACACACTCCTGTTAACATGCCATGCTCTTGTAATATATAAAATGAGACCGTAATAATGCATTCAAAAATATTAACCACCTTTCATGTGACATATGATCTGTGCAATCCAATTGATAAATGTGTTACCTGTAAAATATAATGAATGAAATATGTACAATATGGTGGTTGCATAAGCGTGCACACCGTTAAAATGATACTTTGTTGAAGCACCTTGTAAGTAACTTACAGCATTCACTCTTCTTGGGAAGGTGTCTGTCAGCATGGCACATCTTGATTTGGAATTATTTGGCTACTCTTATTTGCAAAGGTCCCCCAACTCTGTCAGATTGCAAGGGCAGCTAATGTGCACAGCCCTTGTCAGGTCACACTGGGGGTTTTCTTTTGGGTTTAGGTCTAGGCTCTGGCTGGGCCAATCCATAACTATGACTGTGTTCAGGTGGAGCCATTCTTAGGTAGCTTTGGATGTATGGTTAGGGTCTTTGTCATGTTGAAGGCTGACACTGCTCCCCATCCACAACCTTCTTGCAGATGCCTGATGGATTTGGGCCAGACGCGAGTGTTATTTGGAACTGTTCAGAATGCCCTCCACCGTAACTACAGGCCCAGTTCTGGCTTTGGAACAGCATCCCCACAGCAGGCCAGTGCCACCAGCATGATTCACCATGGGGATGGTGGTCTTCAGGTGAAGAGAGGTGTTGCTTGTGCACCACACATACCTTTTGGTATTGCGGCTGTGAGGTCAATCCATAGTCTCTTTACACCATAACACATTTTTACACATGCCTTTGGGAGACTTGATGCGCTGTATTGCAGACTGTATCTACCCCGGATGTTTTTTGGTATGGGGAAATGCTTCCATCTTCTGACCCTACCCCATAGGCCAGACTTATGCAAAATACGGGAGATTGTTCTCACAATGTAGTACACAGCACCAGTACATGGAAGAGATTCCTTCAATTCCCTCAGTGTTGCTGTATTTCCCTGGTAGCCTCCCTGTCCAGGTTTTGACATGTCTTTTCATCAGTTTTGTAGGGACGTCAGGTTTTTTTCTGTTGTCCCATATTCAATCCACCTTTTGATGATGGTCTCCACTGTGTTCCATGGTGTATGCAATGCTGTGGTAATGTTGTTGTACCCTACTCCTAACTGATACCTTTCAAATATGAGATCCCTTTGCTGCTTTGTAAGCTGTCTGCAAACCATGGCTGTTGCTGTTGCAGGCAACTGAGTAAATGTCATGAATGTCCTACTTGGACAGCAGACTTTTATTTGGTGTTACTCAGAGTGCCTTTACGTGATGGCAGGTGTGTACCCAAGCAGACTGAATACTGTCAGTAAATCACAAGCTGCTGCAGTAAAGTATTATTTGAAGGGTGTGCGCACGTATTCATCCAGCTTATTGTAAGGTTTGTATACTCCATATTTGGTGCCCAACAGATTGGTTGGTTTTACAAGTGAATTGTTCATGTTATAGGTCACATTAAAGGTTTTAAAAGTTGTGGACTGACATGTTGTGGTCTCAATTTGTATATATCACAAACACCTGGCATCTTAACAGGGGTGTGTACACTGTTCATATCCACTGTATAAGAGTAATGTTTCACACATGCCCCCCCCCCATTTTTTGGTCTCTGTCCAGACGTCTTGCACTGACAGGTTGCAAGGTATGCTACAGGAATGTTACATTCTCTTCAGATAGGCTCCTGTGGTGACCACTGTGATGCAATGCAGCTAACCCCACCACAAGTGAACATGCACATAAAGCAATATGGCTATGAGTGACACTTGTGTGCATGGTAGATTACATGCCCTTCACATGACTGGGATATTGGCAAACCACAACAGAACAACTCTATACTCACCAGCTTCAGGCTGCTGTCCCACATGCAGACCAGAAGGACTTAGGTAGTTGTGGGAGAGAGGTATTGTGAGCAGACCTACATGTGGCATTGGTACAGGATGGATGCAGCATGTCTGCACATTTACAGTAGAACTCCCCAATATTACACAATTTACTGTCCTTCACCATAGATGTGCACTTCTGTGTGTTAGAAAACCCCATCCACAACTGCAGTCTGACCTGACACATGCATGTAGATACTCTACAGATATGTCTGTTACACTAGTCTAGTAATCTCTACTGTGCCCTTACCTGCATGCTGCTCGTCCATTGTCTGGGTGCCACCCACCTCCAGCATGTGGGGGTCTGTACTCTGATGTTGTGCTGGGATGGGTGCCCCAAGGTTGGCGAGGAGCTCCTCGATGGCTGTCAGTGAGGCCAGCATGGCTGGTCCCCCACCTGTGGCTGTGCAGTCCCTGGCCATGGCAGCAACCCTTTGCCGGTCATGGCATATGATGTTGGTTGCACAATGCCAGACCTGCTCATATGTATGTGCGTGCAGGCCGACATTGTTTACCCTGTAGACAAGGTTGTCCCACAGGGCGGTCCTCTCCCACAGATGTTGCTGGCTCAGGTCAAACATTATGGCATGGTTCTGTAGTATGGCTTCTATGATTATATTTGTCTCAGCCGCTGAGAAAGTTGGCCTTCGCTGATGTGACATTGCACCTGGAAGACATAAACAGGGAAACATATTACAGGACCACATACATTTGGCAACAGTATGTACAGAACCTGCACATCTACATTGAATACCAGTAGACACCACTCACAACCACACCATACCCCTGTAGTCTATCAGAACAGTATCAGCTTGCATTGCACTCCTGGTCCTGATGTGTCATATTTCCCCTAATGAGGGCCACTTAATTGCATAATCCTCTATTCCTCATTCATGTCTGTGTAGAGGGATGACATTGGCCATCTTTCATGTGGACGGGGTGTGGATGGTGCCAAATCTTGGTGTAACTACAGTGTGTAATGGTGCTGGGAGCACATGCCTGAGTTCATGTAAGATGTGGACAGGGATGTTATCAGGTCCCATGGATACTTACGTTTGTTGCCTTTCAGTAGGCAATATGTACCTGCTCACTAGTGATGAGGGGAGTGTTGCGGGTGCTGTGCATATTCACCTATAGTGATGCTGAGCCAGAGGGTTGATGATTGCCCTAAACCTATCTGCAACAGGTTGGCTGTAGCTATGTTGTGTGTGTATGTGGTCTGATTGACCACCATTACAGGTTGGGTTGGTTTGTTGCCTCTGAGATTGCAGACATATGTGAAGATGGCCTTGTGATTGGCTTTGGTGGACGTGTCCAATTTGCACTCATAATTAGCCTTACAGTAATCCACCTGTGACATTATATGCTTGTTCAGACAAAGGCTGACTTGATGCCAAGTTGGTGCTTGCTCCTACTTTGCCCTGTACAGCCAATGTAGGGACCAAGTCTGTGGTTTGTGTATTGCTGCTGTCCAGCAAAGCGGATTACTCTACTTTGGTGGAGGCAGGTTTTACAGGTAAGGTATTGCTGAGTCCATACAGCTATGTAGCTGTTCATATAGCTGTTTGTAGTAGGCATGGACACAGTCATAACACAGGTGGACACCTCTACAATTTCAAACTGATAATCATGCTTATTGTAGTACCCATGGCTGTGTCAGGGCAATGAAACAACCAGTAGCTGCAGAAATGTCACTCTGTTAGATACAGAGTAAGTAAGATTATACACGTGTGCAACGTACAGCTTATTTAACTGACATTTTGCATCCCATCTACTCATACTGACATGTGCACAGGTAATACCTGATATATATTTCTATTCTGTGTCAGTGTGGCACATTGTATTCACACTCTTGCTGCCCAGTCATTCCTCTCAACCCGTTAGAGTAGGATATCTGTAGGACACCACACATACATGGTGGGCAATGGGACAAAATTAGTGACACTGCCTTAATATTGCTGTAACACACTTGAGTCTTTCAATAACACAGTAGCCTTTTCATTAACAGACATACCCTGGAGGATGTCCAACACTCGTATGGCAGGAAGAGAGGAGAAAGGCTAGGAGTGCAGTAGTGAGGGTAAGAACTTTTAATGTTGGCAGTATGATTGGCATAGGGACAGAGCTAGCTGATATGATGGCCAGAGGAAGGTTGATATATTGTGTGTGCAAGAGACCAGATGGAAGGGGACTATGGCTAGGTGTATTGGAGGCAGGTCACAATTGTGCTATCATGGTGTGGATTGGATGAGAAAGGGGCTAGGGGTTATCCTGAAGGAACAGCATGCCAAGAGTGTTTTTGAAGGATGAAATGATAGAGTGATGTTTATGAAGCTGGAAATTAATGGTGTAATGATGAATGTTGTTAGTGCATGTGCTACGTAAGTTGGTTGTGCAATGGATGAGAAAGAGAAATGTGAATTTGGATGACATGGTGATGACTGTACCCAAGGCTGAGAGAGTGGTGATTGCAGCAGATTTCAGTGGGCATATTGGTGACGGGAACAGAAGGGATGAGGAAGTGATGGATATGTATGGCATTAAGCAAAGGAATGCAGATGGTGAGATGATAGTGGATTTTGCAAAAAGGATGGACATGGCTGTGGTGAATACGTACTATAACAAGAGGGAGGAGCATAGAGTGACATACAAGAGTGGAGGAAGATGCACACAGGTGGAATATGTTCAATGTAGAAGGGCTAGTTTGAAGGAGATTGGAGACTGTAAAGTGGTGACAGGGGAAAGTGTAGTTAGGTAACATAGAATGTTGGTCTGTAAGATGACGGTGACCAAGAAGAGGAAGAGTGTAAGGGCAGCACCATGGATCAAGTGTTGGGAACTGGAAAAGTGTTATTATGAGGTGGAGTTCAGGGAAGAGTTAAGACAGGCACTGGGTGGCAGTGAAGATGTACCAAATATCTGGGTAAGTACAGCAGAACTAGTAAGGGAGATGGCTAGAAAGGTGCTTGGTGTGACATGTGGCTGGAGGAAGGAGTACAAGGAGACCAGGTGGTTGACTGAGGAAGTACAGGACAGTATACAGAAAAAGAGGTTGGGGAAGAAGGAGTGGGCCAGTCAGACAGATGAGGAAAGTAGACAGGAGTACAAGGAGATGAGCTGCATGGCAAAGAGAGAGGTGGCAAAGGCTAAGGATGAGGCATATGAAGAGTTGTATGACAGGTTGAACACTAAGGAGGGGATGAAAGGACTTGTACTGATTGGCTATATAGAGGGACTGAGCTAAGAAAGATGTGCAGCAGATTAGGGTGATAAATGATAATGAGGGAAATGTACTCACAAGCAAGGAGAGTATGTTGAGCAGATGGACAGAGTACTTTGAGAGGCTGATGAATGAAGAGAATGAAAGAGAGAAGGTTGGATGATGTGGGTATGGTGAATCAGGAAGTGCAATGGCTTACCAAGGAGGAGGTAAGGATAGCTGTGAAGAGGATGAATACTGGAAAGCTTTTTGGTCCACATGACATACCTGTGGAAGCATGGAGATGTTTAGGTAAATGGCAGTGGTGTTTTTAACCAGATTGTTTAATGATATCTTGGAAAGTGAGAGGTTGCATGAGGAGTAGAGAGAAAGTGTTTGGATACCGTTTTAAGAATAAGGTTGATGTGCAGAGCTGTAGTAACTACAGAGGGATAACATTGATCAGTCACAGCATGAAGATGTTCTTCATCTCACATTGCTGCAGTCCTTACACTTGGGGGTAGTCCGCTGTCCTCGGTCGGCCCGAATATCAAAGTATAAGGCTGACGTCGGTCAAGGCGCATTTGACTGACATCAGGACGTCAGGGTACAAATGCGCATGACCGACATCATATCCTCAGTCTTTTTTGCCGCATGGTCCGATGCAGAAGCAGCATTGCAAGTGGCGTTCTGAAATTTTCGATTTGGAGTTTCAGACCGAGTCAAAGTTGGCTAACTACCCGTTAGGGGAATATTTTAGTTTTTCTTGCCTCAGTGGTTTACGGATGTCAGAAAAAGTGAATAACTGTATTTCTTGTGGGAAACAGATACCGCATAGAGATTATCATACTTTGTGTATTCCTTGTTTAGGGCCTGAGCACGACGTTGTTGGGTGTCGCTCTTGTGCTAGATTCAATAAGCGCACTATAAAGAGAAGGTTGGATTGTGCCAGGTTAGTCTTAGGCGGTGCAATTATAAAATGCCGTCGGATGCTCCGGCCCGCTTCTTGAAGCGCAAGGACAAAGCAGCTAAGCCTAGGCTAGAAGAACCGTCCGTACCGGACGCCGGTTCTTTAGAGGTGTCGGTGGAGCAAGTGGTTCCACCAGAGGATTCTTTGGGATCCCAGGGAGAGACTTTGTTATTGCAGGATGTGGCCTCTCAGGAGGCAGGTCAGGCTGAAGGGGCTTCTCAGGTTATTGTACTCCCCTCCCTTCCTAGGGTGGTTAGGCCCTCTCCTTCTGTTTCCAAGGCTTCTCCCAGAGGCAGGCCAGGTTTAGCTTCAGTTGGTGTCACCCCTAGTTCTTCAGGAACTGTGCCCATGTGCATATGCTTAAAATGGCAGAAGATTTGATTTCTTTGATTAGGGGTTCTTTGCCCCCTCCTGATAAGAGACCTAGGGTGGAACCTGAGCTAGGGAGTTTTGAGCAGGCTTCGGATGTTTCAGAGTCTTCGGCTGAAGACTTGCAGGAGTATTCTCCTTATTCTGATTCTGATGTGGATGATTCTACTCCTTCTGCTTCTCCTCCTGAGGATTATTCTTTTTCAGAGACTCTTCATTCCATGAGGGAGCATTTTAAGTGGGAAGGTCAGGACTTCTCTGATTCCAGGAAAAGGCTTAGGGAATTTTTGTTTTTACCCCAGCATAGGCCTTTGGCTATACCTCCTGTTTTGGATGTGGTGGAAGATGTTTTTACAGAGGCTTCTCTTAATCCTGATTCTTTGCCTCCTGCTCCTGTTAAACCGGATAGGTATTACAGGGTGCCTGAATCTCATAAGTATCTTTTTAGGAGTCCTAGGGCAGACCCAGAAACTGTTAGTCAGGGGCCTAAAGGTGTTAAGGCTTCTGTTGTCAAGAATCCGGTTCCTACAGATAAAGAGGCCAGGGCTTTGGATAGATGGGGAAAGAAAGTTTATACTTCTTCCACTCTAGCTATGAGGGCTTTGAATTGCCAGTTTCACATGTTGAAATACCAAAACTATCTCCTTTCACAATTGAAGTCTAAGGTTGATGCTCTGGCGGAAGGTATTGATTGTAAAGAGTTACAAGATTTAGTGCATGTTTCTGAACAGGTGGGTAAGCATTCTTTGCAATGTGGTTTTGATGCTGTACAGGCCTCGTCTAGGTTGGCTGCTACTGGGTCAGTTCTTCGCAGGCACGCCTGGCTGAGGGATCAGAATTTATCTGACCATGTTAAGACAAGGATTTTAGATGCTCCTTTGCAATCTGATGTGTTGTTTGCTTCTCCTGTTGAGACAGTCTTAAAGAAAATGGAAGACAAGGCTAAGTCTATGCAGACTGTTAAAGATTTTTTGCAGGTTCAGCCTCCGAAGTTTAGTAGAAATTGGCCTACCAAGGGGTGGACGTATCCTTCTTATGATTCCCAGTCTAGGGGTAGGTCTAGACGTGGTAGGGGCAGAGCTCAGGGCTCTTTCAGGCCTAGAACAGGGAGTTCACCTGCACAGTCTTCGGGTGAGGGCAGGGGTCAGTCCTTTCGTAAACAGGCCCAATGACCTACCTTTTCAGCTGCCAGAGCCTTCTCGTCTGGCAGCACCTTTGGGAGGAAGGTTGGCACTTTTCAAGGAAAATTGGAGTTTAATTACCCAAGACAGATGGGTATTGGATATCATACACCACGGTTACAGGTTTTATTTCCATACCTTGCCTCCTTTCAAAGGCATGCCAGACGTTCCTCCTCAGCAAAGAATAGAGGCTCACAAACAAATTTCTCTGTTACTTCAAATAGGGGCCATACAGCCGGTCCCTATGCCAGAAGTGGGCCTAGGATTTTATTCTCGCCTGTTCCTAGTGCCAAAGAAAGGGAACACGTGGAGACCAATTTTGGATTTATCTACCCTCAACACTTATCTGGACATTCCCAAGTTCAAAATGTTGACGTTACAACAGCTTTTACCTCTGCTGGGCAAAGACCATTGGATGGTAACTTTGGATCTCAAGGAGGCTTACCTTCATGTTCCTATCAGACTGAGTTGCAGGAAGTATCTGCGTTGGCTGGGACTTCTCATTATCAGTTCTCTGCATTGCCCTTTGGCTTATCTACTGCCCAGAGTGTTCAGGAAAGTTCTGGCTCCAGTAATAGCTTTCCTCAGGCTAAAAGGAATACAGATCTATCCTTATTTGGACGATTGCCTGATTCTGGCTCAAGGAAGGGACGAGCTTCTTCATCATTTGGAATATGTGATAGCAGTGCTAAGATGCCTGGGGTATTCTGTGAACGAAATAAAGTCCAGTCTAGTACCCTCTCAGGACATGTGCTTTCTGGGTGTAAGACTGAATACAGCATCCCAGATGGCCTTTTGACCCCGGACAAACAAAAGAATCTTTCCCTTTACTTTCATCAATTGTCTCATCAGTCCAGGCTGACTGCAAGGACAGTCCTTCAAGCCTTAGGGTTCATGGCATCTTGTATTCTGGTGCTTCCCAATGCCAAACTGCATATGAGGAAGTTACAATGGTATCTCAAAATGTATGGACACAGCACTGCCAGGATCTGGACACTGTCATTCAAATAATAGCTTGCATACAGAAGGAATTGTTGTGGTGGGCTCAGGAATGTCACCTAAACAAGGGACTCTCTGTGACCCGGCCAGAGGCGAGTCAGATTCTAACGACAGATGCCTCAGACAAAGGTTGGGAGCTCATCTGAATGGAAAGTGGATACAAGACAAGTGGCCTGCCAGACTACAACATCTACATATCAACTTGAAGGAGATGTTAGCAGTCCAGTTTGCATTAATAGCTTTCAAGGATTTACTTCTTCCAGGGCAGGTGTTGATTCTAACAGACAACACAACTGTCATGTGGTACATCAACAAGCAAGGGGGAACACATTCTTATCCTCTATGCAGGCATGCAATGATTTTGTGGGAGACTGCTCTCAGTTTACAGCTAAATCTTCAGGCAAGGTTTCTGCCAGGAGCACAGAACTCCTTAGCAGATGTGTTGAGCAGATGAATCATGGATCCCCACGAGTGGAAATTGGATCCTCATGTATTTCAGAAATTGACAGTGTCATGGGGAACTCCAGACATAGATCTGTTCGCTTCTCCACTAAACCACCAGCTGCCAAAGTTTTCGCAAAGAGGTTTCATCCCACAGCTTGGAAAGTGGATGCTCTTTCTTTCAATTGGAGCAATCTTCATGTGTATGCCTTTCCACCACTGCCTCTCCTCCCAAAGGTACTACTAAAGGCCAGACAGGACAAGCCAAGGATGATTTTGATAGCTCCAGATTGGCCTCGACAGCATTGGTACCCATTACTGAGAAGCCGGATGCAGGAGCCTCCATGGCCTTTGCCTTGATTCCACACCTGTTGTCTCAGGAGGACAGTCATTTGCTCAATGTCAAGCTTCACTCTCTTCACCTAACAGCCTGGCATATTCTGTTTTGAACCATAGTGGGTCTCAACTTCCACAGCAAGTTTTGAATGTTATTTTGGAAGCTAGAAGGCCTAGTACAAGGAAAGTGTACGCAGATAAATGGAAGAGATTTTTATTTTGGAGTGCAGCAAAGGATTTTGATGTTTCTGAGCCTAATTTTAGTGCGGCTCTTCAATATCTTACTGAATTACTGGACAAAGGTTTGTCCTTCTCTTCTATTAAGGTTCATGCTGCAGCAATTTCGGCTCACTATGATTGTGACCCACCATTGTTTTCTCATCCTTTGTTCAAGCAATTTCTTAGAGGGGCAAAGAATATAAGACCCCCACGTAGAGCTCCTACTCCTGCTTGGGATCTCAATTTTGTGTTGGAGAAACTCACTCTACAACCTTTTGAGCCTGCAGCTACTACCGAGTTGAAATATTTATCATGGAAGACTGCTTTTTTGTTGGCCATTACCTCTGCGAGAAGGGTTTCTGAGTTGCAGGCCCTTATGGCGGTTGAGCCTTTCTTAATTTTCCATAAGGATAGGGTATCTTTACGTACTAATCCTTCCTTTATGCCTAAAGTGGTTTCTAGTGTGGCTTTAAACCAAACTATTCATTTGCCTACTTTTTATGCAAATCCCAAAATAAAGGGAAAAGATTTTGCACACTTTAGATGTACACAGGCAGTTGCGATATTATTTGGACAGAACTAAAGGGTTCAGGCAGTCTCAGCAGTTATTTGTTTCTTTTGCTTTGAGTTCTCAGGGCAAGCCTGTGTCAAAACAAACTATTTCTAAGTGGATTGGGTTTTGCATTGCTTTCTGTTATTCCCATCATGGCAAGGAGATTCCAGCTGGGATTAGGCCTCATTCCACTAGGGCTACTGCCACTTGACAGCTTTTGAGGGGTGGCAACTAAGGATATTTTGGAGGCAGCTACTTGGAGTTCAGTGCATACTTTCTCTAGGCATTATCACCTACCACTTTATTCTAAATCTAGGGCTGGTTTTGCCACTGCTGTTTTGCAGGGCATTTTGGCAGCTCCTGCTTCCTTATAGTTTGGCCATCCTCCCTTACCTCTGCTTTGGGATTCTACCCAAGTGTAAGGACTGCAGCAATGTGAGATGAAGAACATAGTACAGTTTTGTACCTACCATAAATGTAGATGTTGAAGATCCACATTGCTGCAGTCAATCTACCCTCCCTCCTTCCCCTCTGTAGTTAGAGGCGGTTGTGTGGGTTGTGTTGTCAATATGGTGTATATTGTATATATTGTACATATTTTTAGTGCTAGGATGGTTGGTTGTTTGTTTGCTGTCTTTTGGTTTTGACCTTTCTTTTTAGGGTCTTCTGACATCTGGGGCAAGAAAAGACTGAGGATATGACGTCGGTCATGCGCATTTGTACCCTGACGTCCTGATGTCAGTCAAATGCGCCTTGACCGATGTCAGCCTTATACTTTGATATTCGGGCCGACCGAGGACAGCGGACTACCCCCAAGTGTAAGGACTGCAGCAATGTGGATCTTCGAACATCTACATTTATGGTAGGTACAAAACTGTACTTTATGGGAAAGAGTAGTGGAAGCTAGGTTAAGCTGGAAGGTGATGAGTAGTGGTCAGCAGTATGATTTCATGCCAGGAAAGAGCACTACAAATGCAATGTTTGCTTGAGAGTGTTGATGGAGAAGTACAGAGAAGGTCAGGAGTTGCTTTGTGTCTTTCTGGACTTAGACAAAGCATATGACAGGGTGCCTAGAGAGGAGTTGTGGTATTGTATGAAGAAGTCATGAGTGGAAGAGATACATGTAGGAGTGGTACAGGATATGTACAAGGGCAGACAGTGGTGAGGTCTGCGGTGGGAGTGATGATGCATTTAAGGTGGAGGTGGGATGACATAAGGGATTAGCTTGACAGACAAGATCATACCGGTATCCCCATTGACTGATGTTTGCAGATAACATTGTGATCTGTATTGAGAGTAGGGAACAAATTTAGGAGACCCTGGAGAGATTGAGATATGCTGTAGAGAGGAGAGGAATGAAGGTCACCAGGACTAAGACAGAATATCGGTGTGTGAGTGAGAGGGAGGATAGCAGAATGTTGATGATGCAGAGAGTAGAGTTGGCAAAGGTGGATGAGTTTAAATGAATGGGATCAACATTTCAGAGTAATGACGACTGTAGAGGAGAGGTGAAGAAGAGAGTACAGGCAGGATGGAGAACAGTGTCAGGAGTGATTGATTTGTGACAGACGAGTACCAGTAAAAGTGAAAGGGAAGGTCTACAAGAGGGTAGTGAGACCAGCTATGTTATATGGGTTGGAGACAGTGGCATTGGCAAAAAGGCAGTAGTCAGAGCTAGACATGGCAGAGTTACAGATGTTAGGATTTGCAGTGGGTGTGATGAAGGTGGACAGGATAAGCAGTGTGTATATGAGAGGGTCATCCCATGTTGGACGGTTTTGAGACAAAGCCAGAGAGGCAAGATTACATTGGTTTGGACATGTGCTGAGGAGGGATGCTGAGTATATTGGGAAAAGGATGGCAAAGATGAAGCTGCCAGGAAAGAGAAAAAGAGGAAGGCCTCAGATAAGGTTTCTGAAATGTGGTGAGAGAGGACATACAGGTGGTTGGTGTGACAAAGCAAGATGCAGAGGACAGGCAGAAATGGCAACAGATGATCCACTGTGGTGATGCCTAATGGGAACAGCCAGAAGAAAAAGAAGATGTAATGTCAGTCTTCACAGATTTGCCAATGATTTGCCAGACGTAACACAACTCTATGAATAAATGACTACAAATATTAGGCATATATATGGTCAGTGTGCATAACACTGGACAGTTTAATGGTATGAGCTCAGTATATCATATGCCGTTCAGCACACAAGTCTGCAGCAGTACTTTACTATGCAGATACCATGTATAGGTCTCACATTTCTGAGACAAACAAGTATATCATAGTTGTATTCACAAGTAAGATATGGATATTTACAACATCCCACTAACTGGCCTAGCATTGCCACATTCAGTATTGTTCAACACACATGCCAGTATTAGTCATATGTAAGCCATCCTTTCCTGGGGTGACTCAGGGGCCTGACCTGTGATCTGTGTCACTGCAGACAGACTCAGATGCTATGGCCATAGGTTCTGATCAGCAATATATCAGTACAGTAAGTCTTGTTGCGACATATATGTTAAACTTCGTATTTCCCATTCTTACATACCCCCTACTGCAGTCCATTGCATGCTTACTTGTTTGACATACCTGTTTTTTTTTTTTTTTGTTCAAGTGTAGGTGGTTATATCCTGGTTGTTTTTTTTTTTCACTGTTTCTTTCTCAAGGATGTAGGTTGTACATCTGTTTTGCATAGGAGCAACTTGCCTTTTGTAGGTAATGCTCATGAGCAGCTGATGGCCTGTGCACCAATTGGTGTCCTCTATTTGCTAATTGCTTGCAGAACAGATTTGTTGTTATTCATATAGCCAATGGAATGGCAACACACTCCTATCATTGAGTACTTCATGTGGGAGTTGGCCCTTTTCCTTGCCAGTGAGGAGGACTTCATGGAGGTGTGTGAATAACAGCATCACAGAGGGTATTTGGAAATACCTCTTAAAACCAAAACTGTGGAGACAGGCCAACAAGATGGGGGAAAATGTTCCAGGCATAGGGATAGAATGTAAGTATTACTGTTATACATTTGGATTAATGCTTGTCTAACAGAGTTTGTATGGACATGGAGTTTCTGTGAGATTTTAGCTCTGACAGTATTGTGTGTTTGCCTTAAGTCTCAGTTTGGACTCCTATGTTTGGTGTGTTCCTCAGACATTTTTTTGTCTTGGAAAATCAGTAGCATACTCTGGGGATTGCAGTCAGTAATTGCTAACATCCATTTGTGTTTCTGACCTCCTATCCCTCAAAAAAGATATGTTACAACTAACCCTGTTAAACCAACAACTTTCTCAGTTTATAACAGCAATATTTCAAATATGCCCCTGTTTTTGGGCCTTTGTCCATCAATTATATCGTGCTTTGTCCAGATGTCATGCAGTAATAGGTTGATAGGTATGGTATATGATTATTTAGTGCCTGCTTTCCTGATATCATTCCAGTAATGTATTAGACTGCCAGATGTTATGTGGAAGAGGCCTTATATATGAGAGGAAAGCCTGGACTTTCTGTGTGACTCTGTACAGTTGAGAGGTCTGTGTATTTATGGCAACTGTTGACAGACTGTCAGGATTGTGTAACAGTGTAGTGTGTCACTGTTATTTGGCCTGTGTAGGGAGGGGGTTGGATGTACGTGTTATTGGTTCTTTTCTATCTGCCTGTGCATGCTGCTCCTGTTTCTGGTGGTCTGTCGGCTGTATATGTTTGTAGGGGCAGACTGAGACATGTCCCATACCACAGTCAGGCATCATACTACACTGTGAATTGGGCCAGTATATGTAGGGGTAGTGTGTGAGTGGCAAACATGTTGAGATATTTTTATTCACACAGTCCTTATACTGTACTGTTCCTTTGGCTTACCAGTATGTCACTGTGACTGTGGTGGAATTGGTTGTGGGTATGCACTTTCACACTGGTGTCTGTTTTTCAGTGCTGTTACATCCCTGTAGTGCCTGATATGTTTGCCAATACATCTGTAATTCCACCTAGTGGATTTGGGTTAGTGTTGTGTCAGTCTGACTGTAGTTTGGACAGTGCTTGGTGACATGCTTAGCAGCTGAGTGTAGTTTCCCTAATGTGATGTTATGTCCGGATATTTGTAGGATGTACTGTTGCCTGGCTCCCATAAGTGTTGTGTATTTCTGACACATCAGTGGGATGATGCGAGTATTTCAGTCACTAACTAGTGAGAAATGATTGAGTGTTGGACTTGTGTTATTTCAATGAATATATGTTAAGACAGACATGAGGGTGTTACTGCAGCAACTGTGTCAGCTTATCTACACCAGTATTTTAGATATGTCCGTATTTTCATGGCTTTCTCCCCCCACTTTGTCTAGATTCATTGCATTAAGGGGTTCTGAGCCTAGCTCTCGACTGTTTGGATTATTGCAGTATGTTCAGGTTTATTTCTCATATTTCTGGTCTGTTCCACAGATTCATTATTTTTATATCCCTGGTAAATCTTTGTGATGATCGAGGATTTCTGACAGTAAATGATGACATACATTTCAGTTTCAGAAGTCACATCCTTCGAAACATGTATGCTGAAACAAACCCTGTCACTCTGGCAACATTCTACATTTATAAGAGCAATATTTAAAATATGTCCCTAGTTTGGGCCCATTGTCCCCCATTTGGACAGCCGTTGGCCAGATTTCTTGCACTAAGAGGCTGAGAGGTACGATTCCACTACATGTTGTGAGTATATATATATATGTAGAGCCACTAGAGTGATCCCCAGGGTGAATTTTCTATTTCCCATCCACTCATCGAGATTTCTCTTGAAGAGGGCCAGTGAGGTGCCCTGTTTGACATGTATGGGAAGTCTATTCCATAGCATGGGCAGTCTCTGGGTTATGAACCTATCCCTCCAGCACATTCTGTTGATTATGATTATGAGGTTGAGGTCTCTGGAGTGTGTGGTGCAGAGGGATTGGGATTTCTTTAGATGTAGCATTTCTAACAGAGCTGGTCAGACATGGCTTTGTAAGTCAAGTAGAGATTGCCTCTAAGGAGGCGATATGAGACAGAGAATATTTGGAGTTTTTTGAGTCTGTCCATATAGGACAAGTGTTTAAGGCCTTGAATCATCTTTGTGAGGTACTTTTGTGGCCTCTCCAGTTGTTGCAGGTGTCTAGTTAGGTGCATGCCAAATGGGGCATTGTACTCGATGATTGGCCTAATGAGGGAAGAGTAGAGGAAGGCAATGACTTCTTTCTTCCTGGATGCAAAACCCTTAGTAGTGAGATGTGCCACATAGAAGGAATTTCTGACCACAGTGGCAGTGTGCTGATCAAGAGAGAGGTTGCTGTCAACCTGTGTTCCCAAATCTCTTATAACGCCTTCTGTGTTCAGTGGACTACCATTGGTGTGGTAATTCATGGGAACTGGGTTTTTCCCAAAGGGGATGACGGCACATTTTTGGGCATTGAGCTTAAGGCCATGGTTCTGACACCAGTCATTGGCCTCAGTGAGGCCTTTCTTTAGGATGTTAACATCATTTGGGGAGTTAATAATGGCTCCCAACTTGCAGTCATCTGCGGACTTTGTTAGCTAGAGTCCCTTCGTGTTGGCCTGGGCTTCTGAGAAGTAGATACCAAACAGGAGAGGACCCAGGACCGATCCCTGTGGGACTTCACTCATGACTGGTCGACAGTCTGACTTGGAGTCAGCTACTTTCACACTGTGGGTTCTATCTGTGAGCCAGTTTACAACCCACCTAGTGATATAGGGGTTGATGCCTAGCTTAGTGAGTTTTTCTGTGATTCCTGAGTGAGGAATGGTATCAAAGGCCTTGGCCAGATCAGGGTAGGCTGTATGAACCACCTTGCCTTCATCCACAGCTCTGGTGACTGACTCAAGAAGTTGTCCAAGTTGAGCAGGCATGATCTACCCTTCATAAAATCAAACTGCGTGGCATCCAGAGTGTGGGGATTCCCTATATACTTGTTTATTAGGTGCATGATGATACGTTCCATAGTTTGCATATCAGACTTATCAGGCTATTGGGGTGATAGTTCCCAGGGTCTGTAGTCACTTCTTTGTGGAGAGGGATGACTATAGCAGTGCGCCATTCGGTAGGGATAAAGTCTAAGGTGAGGCTGTGATTGAACAGGGCACACAGGTGAGGTGCCAGTTCACTCTGTAATTCATGTAGAACACAGACAGGGATATTGTCAGGTCCCATAGCAGCTGTATTTGTATTCCTGGTCTTGGAGAATGCTGTTTTAACCTGTGCAGCAATAATACTGTGTGCCTGGCAATCTACTGGTATTGTGATTGGTCCTTTGGTGGGAAGGGGTAAAGTTGGCACTGAATCTGTCAGCCAGTTTATTGGCGATATCTATGGGCTCGGTGTAGGAGGTACCATTGTGCAGCAGCTCAGAGCAATTCTGGGTATTGCCGTGGAGATTCTTTATATAACTATAGAAGGCCTTGTGGTTGTCTTTACTATCTGCTGCAATTCTGTTTTCATAGCTAGCTTTAGAGGATTTGATGAGGGATCTAAAGTTTTTGTTGAGGCTGATAAGGGAGTTTTTCCAGCCTTGAGACTTCACCTTATTCCGCATTAGTTTTCTCCTCCTGTTGTAAAGTTTATTTATGGCAGGGGGCTGCCAGATTGGCTTCCTTTTTTTGGAAGAGAGTGTCTTGGTTCTTTTGGGTTTGGCAAGATCCATGCATTTGTGTACTTGTTCGTAGAGTGCATTGGTGTATGATTCGGTGGTCATGCAACTATTTTTCATTTGCATGGGTGCTGTGACGTTAGTCACTTCTGTTCTTAGGAGCCCAAAGTTAACTTTGGAGAAGTTTTTCATGGTAGTTATCTTTGTGGGGGTTGGGGTGGTGGGAGGGGTATGGATTTCCAAGTTGAGTAGTTTGTGGTCAGATCTAACTATTGGTGTAGAGCAATGGTCTCCCATGTTAGTAAGGACCAATTCAAGGATGTTGATACCTCCAGTGGGTGTAAGAATGAGCTGGTCCAGGGCATTGGAATTAATGAATTCCTGGAAACGTTGGGCAAGTGTGTTGGTGCATGAGTAGTTTTCCCAGTTAATGGAGAGGTAGTTGAAGTCGCCAGTATGAGAGTGGTAGTTTGGACCCTAATATTCACCAGGGTGCTTAGGAATGTGGAGTGAGTTTCTTGGGACATGGTTGGGAACCTATAACAGGATACAACCTGAATCACTGTCTTACCATATGTTAGCTGCACCTGAAGTATCTCTGATGAGTTATGTTGGGCTACCAGACTGAAGGTGTGCGCATCCTTTATGAATATAGAAACACCACCGCCTTTGGAGCTTTGGTCCAAGTTCTGGGGTCGAAAGGTGTGGAATGAGTTATAATCTGGTAGTGCAGGGGTGCTCTTTGCTGCCCTGAACCAGGTCTCTGTTACACCACAAATGTCGATGTTCTCCATTTTAAGGAGAGCCTCAAGCGAGTGCATTTTGAGATTTAGACTTTTAGCGTTGAGCATCATGACCCTCAGATTGCATTTGTTTGTAGCTGTTATGGTGGTAATTTGGTCTTTGGAACACCACCTAAAAAAAGCACTATAGGGGTGGCAAGAGCCTTGGCCAGTATCCGGAAGCCCAGGGGTGACTGATGCAAGCCATCTCTGGTAAAGCATCAAGGACCGTCAATCATGTCACCCCAGGCATATACTGGATCCCTGTAGAATGACACCAGAAACTTAGCCAATTGTTGAAATCAGTCATTTTCTGCTTGTACTGTGGTATCATTCTGGGTGATGGTAGGATGATGCTCAGGGCTAGGGTCGTACCTGCCTGGGTTACATAATCCTAGAGCTCCTCCATGTCTCTTTTCATGTAGTCCAGGGAGGTACATCTCCGGTCATTCACACCCACATGTACAATGACAGAGTCATATTTGTACCTGTTGTTGAGGGACCTGAGTGCATGTGTTATGTGGTGGATCTTGGCACCTGACAGGCAGCTTACTGTTACTTTCTTCTTATTCAGCCTAGTAAGTGGGACATCAGTGTGCCTTACTATTGAGTCACCTATGACTAGTGTGCTGGACATGCTGTTTTGCCTTAGGGGCTTTGGTTGAGTGGCACACTGTTTAGGAGAGTTTTGTGTCTCATGATTAGTGTTGTGTTGTGGTGGTCGAATGCATTTCTGCCTTGGAGGTCTCTGCAATTTGGGTAGATTTTTATTGAGAGCCTCCACAAAGGTGAGTGTGTGGTTTGTGTTTTTATGTGAAGGCAGTGCTTGTGTGTATTCTGGAGGGCTATGTGTTCTCTGTGATGTGGTGCACGTGTTGACCTTCTCCTGTTGACCAGCTATTCCAGTCTTGGCTGGAGAGTGTGTGGCTTCCAGTTTGGATATGTAAGTGCATCTCCCACAAGTCTGAGTATTGGGAGGTAAGAAGGGAGGGTTGTCAATGTACATGAGGCTGTTGCTACATTGCCTCAGGATGCCCATGCTCACCAGGTTAATATTTATTTAATTTATATATATATATATATATATATATATATATATATATATATATAGAGAGAGAGAGAGAGAGAGAGACATATATATATATATATATATATATATATATATATATACACATATGTTGTGTATATTTTTCCATATGTATGCATCTTCATGCATACATACGTGTGTATATGTATAAATACAAAACTTGACTGATTGTACAGAATCTTTTCCCTACTGTTGAATGACTGATGACATGATATGTTTGAAAAAGCATGAGAAATCATTAAAACTCAAATGGTGTAGTGGTGCATAGCTCTGACTATGGTGTACAGGACCCTGGGTTTGAGACTTGGCAGGGGTGATTATTTTATTGCTAGGCAGAACAGTGGCTGATGGAAACAGAATGATTAAAGCAGTTTTAAGCAGCTGTATGCAGGTCTGCACAATGCAAAGCAATGCCAACACATGGTTAAATGTACAGATGCCTAATCTTTGTTGGCTTCACTTTGTGACGTTTACCAGTGCACAAATCCACTTAGCTGAGCTACCTGCTGCTTAGAATTCATATTTGAGCAATGCTTAAACCTACTAAGCATAGCTGAGCATTACCATTTCTCACAGTTCAGTTTTTATTAAATATTTTTATATATATTTCTGTATATAGTATATTATATTATTATTGTATTATAATATAATATAATTATAGTATTATATCATATTATTATTATATTATATTATATTTTTATATATTTCTTATAAAATATAAAATGCGCTTTCATTACAGTAGCAAGGGGTGTAACTATACTGTATGGGACACATTTATATATGGGTGGTTTCACATGTTATATGCACTCACACTTTCATTTTACACTAGCTACACTACCCAGGGTGACAAAAATAACTTACCACATATTTTAATATGAAAATTGTACTTTTGACACTGCTTTCCCATGTAAAATTGGATTGCCTGTTGTAGTACTCAAACCTTGTATGCCTGCATGCAAAGCTGGGAGTCTGACCACTACACTACCTTGGTTTGGGGATTTAAGCTGTATATTTTTATTTATCTTGTATTGCATATTAATATTATATTATTATATTAAATGGAGAGTATTGAGGTTTTCAGCCATGTCATTGAAGACTGCTGTCATGACATAATGGCATACATTTCAGTTTCAGACTTGTATCCTTCAGAACATTCATGCTAATGCATAATCTGTATTCTGCCAACTTTCTGTCTGTCTTCTGTGCAGATGGGATGACACCGGTACTCAGGCTGTGGTTGACTACACTGCAGAATGGGTCTGAGAGCCATTGCCAGTGTTCATGTAGGATGCAGCCAGGGATGGTATTAGGCCTATGGAGACATCTATGTGTTGCTTTTTGAGAGGGCATTAAAGATCTGGTTCTTGATCATGAGGAGAGGGGGGCAGGTGCTGTACATGCACATGTGTACCTTTGGGGGGACAGGGGGGTGAAGTTTGCACTTCACCTGTCAGCAGCTGGTTGTCTGTATCTGTGGCATATCTGTATGTGGTGTTATTGATCACCACTACAGAGCAGATGTGTGTTGCCTCTGGAATTGCAGACACATGTTTGGAAAGCCTAGTGATTGGCCTTGGTGGATGTATCCAGTTGACACTCAAAGACAGCCTTAGTGTACATCACCTGTGATCTGATTTACCTGTGCAGAACAAGGTGACATGGCTGCCAGTGAGGCACTTGGTCCTTCTTGGCCCGTCCTGCGATTATTTCCACCTATGATGGTAGTTGTGTATTGCTGCTGTCCACCACATGTGTTCAGCCTACCTTGAGGGGGTTGATGTTGTCCTATCAGGTATTGCTGAGGCCATACAGCTATGTAGGTGCCCATATAGTATTGTGGTGTGGGTCTGGACACTGCTACTGGTTACAACATATGGGACGTCCTTCATGTGGGCCTTGCCCCAGTTCTTTGCCTGTACAGGAGACATTACGGAGGTGTGGGAGCTACAGCTTCACACACAGTAGGTGGGAATACCTCACAGGACAGGACATGTGGAGACAGCCCAACAACATGGGGGACATTTCTCCAGAATTGGGTTCAGATTGTGTGTCATTAGTGTTATTATACAAGTGGAGTGTTGGTAGATTGACAGGTTCATCTGGACATGCATTTACTGAGTGATTTGACATCTGATTGTGATATGCCTCTAACATAGCTCTCAACTAGCATGTTGTCCACAGAGTGGCCAGAGGTTTACCTGTTATGTTTGCTCGGTTCCGTGAACGTTTGTTTTTGTGGGGTCGGTAGGATAATGTGAGGATTGTCGTCACTAATTTTTAACATCCATTGTTGTTCCAGACATCATATCCTTCAGGGATGTTATGTTCCAACAGCATATGTAACACCAGCTACTATTTCAGTTTGCAACACCATTATGTGTGATATATCTATCTTTCCAGCCCCCTTTCCACCAAATATGTCATGTGTTGTCCAGATGTCCTGCACTACAAGGTGCAGAAGTATGATATATCATTAATTACTGACTGCAGTCCAGTTTTCATCCACGTGACCTAGCAGACTCCTGACCGTGGTATGTGGCAGTGGCCAGGATTATGGTTCCAAACCCTGGAAATTATGTGGAAATCTGTACACATGACAGTTATGTATGTCTGGCCATTGTGAACAGGCAGCCAAGATTGTGTAGCAGTGTTATGTGTAGCTGTTTGTTGGGCTGGGTATGGAGAGTAGCAGATGTGAGTGCCATACATCCTTTACCTGTCTGGCTGTGCATGCTGCTATGGCTGCTGGCAGTCTTCAGATCTGTATGCTTGTAGGGCCAGACTGTGAAATGTCCGATAACACCTCAGGATTCACAGTACACTGTGATTTTGGCCAGTATATGTCAGTGTAGCATGTGACTGGCAATCAGGACATGTTTGTTCAGACAGTCGTTCTACTCTGGAGTTCTTTTTGGGTACTGTTATGTTGCTGTGACTGTGACGCAAATGTTTTTAGGTAGACATTTTTGCACCACTGTCTGCTTTTCTTTACAGTTCCATCCCTGTAGTGCATGCTATATTTGAATATACATGGGTAATTGCCCAGAGCTGATGTGGGGGAGTGTCATGTTGGTCTTACTGCACTTCATAAGGTGCTGGGTGACATGTTTGGCAGTTATCAGGGTATCTCCATTCTGTTACATGCTGTGGTCCTACCTCTACACTGTCCAGAGGCCTAGACACTGTCCAGATGTGTGGCTCACATATGTCTGGTCTGTTCCCAGACAGTTTTTGTCCTTGGCTAATCAGTAGGATACTTTGGGGAATGCAGTCAGTAAATGCTAACACCCATTGGTGTTGCTGACTTCATATCCCTCAGAAAAGATATGTGACAACAAACCCGTAACACCAGCAACTGTCTAAATTTATAACAGAAATACATTCACTATATCCCTGTATTTGGGCCTCTGTTCCCCAATTATTTCAGGATTTGTCCAGGATTCATGCACTAAGAGATTCAGAGGTATTTAGTATCATTATTTAGTGCTTTCATTCCTGCTACCATCGCAGTGATGTCATAGACCCCCCCAGACATGTAACAAGGAAGCAGCCATAGATATGAGACCTGTGCCTATACATTCTGTGGGAAACTGTACATTTGAGAAGTCTGTGTATGTCTGGCCATTGTTAACAGACTGTCAGGATTGTGTAGCAGTGTAGTGTGTACATGTTATTTGGGCTGTGTAGGGAGGGGGTACATGTGTGTGTCATAGGCCCCTTCTATCTGGCTGTGCATGCTGCTCCAGTTTCTGGTTCCCTACCGCCTGTATATGTTTGTACGGGCAGACCGTGACATATCCCTTAACACCTCAAGACTCCCACTACACTGAGACTTGGGGCAGTATATGTAGGGGTAATGTGTGAGTGACAAACAGGATGTTGTTGCTCACACAGTCATTATACTGTAGTGTTCAGTTTGCTTACTGGTTTGTCACTGTGACTGTGGTGCAATTGGTTGTGGGTATGCACTTTCACACCAGTGTCTATTTTCCACTAGTGTTATATCCCTGTAGTGCAGGGGTGTCCAGCAATTTCACTTGGGGGCCACATTGAGTCAACAGAAATTGTCTTGGGGCCGCATGTAAAATATATCATATAGTTAACTGTATTGCTATCATGGGTGACCAAAGTTGACCCCCTGACTGTATTGTAGGTGAATTTGAACATTGAATAAATGTAATAAATGTGTGATATTTGCCCTAAAATTAAAATTCACATTTTAATTCTTAAAATAACAGTTAACTCTAACATCTTAGTTTATTTGTAAAAAAAAAAAAAAAAATTAACAGGTACGAACCCTTCAATTTGTATGAGATCATACCTCTGATTTTGCTGGTTTCTTAAAGATGTCCATGTCTTCCATCATGTCCTTAATGTCCATATGTTGTCCAAAGCGCTCATGTATTCTTCTGTTTCTAGCTTTGGAATCTCCCTGAAATTATTCAAGACATGCTACATCTGGCAGTGGCAATATTTCTTGCTTTTGCACTGCTGTCTGGTCTGGTCTGGTCAGGCTGGTCTGAAGATGAAATAAGGTTCATCAGTGGTATTCTCAAACTAAGCACCTCCTTTGGAAAGGCACATTTCTAGCTTTGGAATCCGTCCCTGAAATTATTCAAGACATGCTACATCTGGTCAGGCTGGTCTGAAGATGATATCAATGCGTCTGTATCGGTTTTGATAGAGGTAGTGGCATTGCAAAGAGTATTTTCAAGATGCTCATCTGAAATTTTCATTCTGATTTTATTTTTTGTATATTTCATACAAGAAAAAAATTGCTTGCAAATGTACGTACTCCCCAACAGAGATGTCATGAACAGGGCATGTTCGTGAAGTGACTGATACTTTTCTTTAGGCAGGTACATCTTATAAAAGTCCAATAAAGACACTTGCAGAAATTTCTCTTTAAATTGTATATCTGACTGCAACTCTATGCATTCCAGTTGCAGGTTTGCAGGCAACATGTTGATGTCAACTGAGAATGGAGCAGCAAATATACTGAACTGTTGTTGGTGTTTTCTAAAATCTTGAAATCTACTTTCAAACTCCTGTGATAAACTATTAAGTAATGTCGTGTATTTTTCAGTATTTACGTGGCTTTGCTCAGACAGTGTTTCAAAGTGAATGAAGTTATTGTTCTTAATCTGACAGTGCCATCATTTCAGTTTCACTTCAAATGCCGTCACTGTTTGAAACATGTCATTTATTAGTAGATTTTCACCTTGGAGGTGCAGGTTCAGGTCGTTTAAATGAGCACTGATGTCTACTAAGATGGCTAAATCAGCCATCCAGTTTGCATTTTCAAATTCAGGTACAGGCTTTCCTTTTGACTCCATAAAGGACTTTATTTAATTTCTTAAATCATAGAAACGTTTCAGCATTTTTCCGCGACTTAACCACCTCACTGCAGTAAAGTGCGCAATGTCTTCATAGCTAGTTTCCAAAGTATTCAGAAACTCCTGAAACTGGTGGTGATTTAATCCTCTGGATCTTATAAAATTTATTGTTTTAATAACAACATTCATAACATTTTTCATTTTTAAAGTCTGTGCACACAAATTTTCTTGATGTATAATGCAGTGGTACTTCATGAAACGCACATTACTGATCTGTTTTGCATCTTCTTCCATCAGTGTTGTTAGTCCTTTCTTCTTTCCAACCATAGCTGGATCACCGTCAGTTACTATGCCAGACAGGTTTTCGATGGTCAAGGAAAATCTTGCCAGTGTTTCTTTTACTGCCTTGTACAGATCAACAGACTTCGTTGTATCTTTCAGTAGAACCAGACAGGCCAGTTCTTCAGTAATACTGAAATCGTTGTCAACACCACGAATAAATATGGCAAGTTGTGCCGTATCTGTAACATCAGTGCTGTCATCCAAAGCTATGGAGTAAAACTTGAAAGTTGCACACCAAGATTCCAAAGTATTTTCAATAGATTTGGCAGTATCTTCCACACGCCTTGTTATTGTCTGGTGTGATGTACTTATTTTAGAAAATTCTGATTTTTTTTTCAGGGCAGATTATGTCTGCTACACTTTCAAAGCATTCTTTAAGAAATTCACCATCGGCAAATGGCTTGGATTTTTCACAATTAAATTTGTTACAACATAACTTGCCTTCAGTAAAGAATATGGCTAAGTAGCTGATTTTTGAAACAGCTGTTGTCGGAATGTAAGATTTTTTTTAAGTCTGATATTTTCTGTCTATGGCACACTCCTTGCAATTCACTTAATTTGGGGTGCATTTGAATATAATGCCTTTTTAAAATGTAGTCCTTGAAAACGGATACCGCTTCTCTGCATAATAAGCAAAGCGCTTTATTGTTAGATTCAACAAAGAAGTACTCATCAGTCCATTTTTCCTGAAAGACTCTCCTTTCATCTGCTATTTTTCTTTTCATACTTACTTTACTTTGACAGGATGCAGAAGCCATGCTGAAAAGTAAAAAAAGGAGCAACTATTAACTACTTTATTCCTAGTTATATTTATAATTTTAAAACAATGGCTAACAATTTACATTAAAAAAATAAGGAAATAAAAATTAAAACTATCTGTAGTTGTAATATATGTTAATGGTGTTTGAGGAAGCATTTTACATCCGCAACATAACACAAAAATATCCAGGCAGGAGAGACACAGGTGGAACCCCTGGGGTGAATTTACAGTTACCCATCCAGTTGTCCATATTGCATTTGAAAAGGGCCAATGAGGCACTTTATTTCATTTGTAGTACTAATGCCATTAGTCTTCAAAACAGCCATTACGTGTAAAGCACATCACATTTACTGTGACTGTTGGTCTGTACTTTGTGCCAATAATACTGGACGTTTTGAAAAGTTCTTCATATAATTCATGAAATTCAGATGGACTGCAATAGAGCTATGAACATGTATGGTCAGCATGTAACCAACAGTTTCTTACTGCTACAAGGATGGTAGCTTTCAATAACCTAATCAGAGCTGTACCATCAAGTTACACACGGTTTACTTTGCATGCTACCCAAGAAAACTCATTCACTTGCAAAGAAAAAACTGGCACACACTGCCACTGTCATTAATTCACCACAGTACTACCAATACACACTGGGAAAACCACTCCACCCATTCAAGTAGGTAAAATGTCAACATTAGCAGTCCTGCAGTACTATAATCCACAAAATTAAGCCAACAAATTTGCAATAAAGTAAAGAATTCACATCACTGACTTAATAAAACAATTCTGACTAAGAGGGTCTCATCCAAACAAATGACTGGTGCCAGAAATATGGCCGCAAGCTGAATGCCAAAAAATGCATCATCATCCCTTTTGGCCTTTTGGGGAAAGTGGCTGTGAGGCTGCCAGCCCAGCTAGATGGAATTTTGTACATAATTCTGTCATTTGTGAATATTAATATGATTCGTATGCTTGTCTTACAAATGTAAGAAAACTATACATTATGTGTACATTAAACTACTGGTGCAGAAGTGTGTGTTGAACTGTATGTTCTGTACTGAGCTTCAAGAAAGTAACCACAGTGTACCCTGCTAGAAAAGAACAGAACTGTGTATAAACTATATACCTGTGCAGATGTGTGCTTTAATGGTAGAAGTTGGAACATACAGATTTAACTTGCAAACTCTAAGAAAATAAGTGAATTGTTTTACGATTGTGTTTATCTCAGCAAGAAGACCGGATGTCTACATTCAGAAGTTCTTTCTATTGTCTGGAAACAGAAAAAAAAATACAGGTTTCAAATGTGAAAGTGTTTAACTGTTTTATGACTTCCAGTTCTAGGCAAACTTCTGAGAGATAAGTAACCTCTCTTAGGGATAGATAGGAATATAGTAAGATTAGTAGATGTTTTCTGTATTTGAGACTGTCCTGCAATGTTGTAAAATATTTCCTGCGATTCTGAACTCTGTCACTGTACTGAGTTATTGAATATTGTCTTATTCTTTTATTATTTATTATTAAATATATTTAAACCTTTTAATTGTGACTGGTCTGTTTATTTAAGCTCTTTTAGTACTTGCATATATATTTGGTGACACTGTATAGACCACTCCAATAGCCTTACTGTTGGTCACATTTACCATTTGGATAATAGTAACATCACACAGTAGGATTGGTTTGGTGAGGGCCATATAGTAGCCGATAAGTAAGGATGGTTGATAGCAGTGATTACTACCTTATAATCTGGGCAGAAGGGGGCATAACTAGTGAATCTGTGCCAGCCTTCCTCAGGAGTGTCTGCGTGTTTGTATATAAATTAAATCTCGAAGTGTGTGTGTGTGTGTGCGTACGCATGCATGCATGTAGGCTGGATGGGGCGACACACAAAAATCTCAAAACCACTCCTGATAGCTGTTGGAATGCTGGCACAGCGGAGCTAACCCTCACTCCAATAACAGGAAATAAATTGGCCAGCTTGACCAGATGGGACTTGATAATTGACAGTCAATGGGGGCAAAAATAAGCAAAGAAAATATCCTACAAAATAAATTACTTACCATTGACATTCACCAAGTAATTACAAAGGTAGTAATTAATCTCAAAACTTGAAGATTGCCTTCCCTTAACAGTCTTCTGTTCAACCTAAACAAGATATGTAGATGTTGTGACTTTTTAGAAACCCCAAATTTCACCTGCATTCCACTTTGATATATAAATTATTATATTTAAACTTATGTCCAGAACATAGGAAAATAAACCTCTGAATCTAAGCTAACCTGTAACCATACCTTGAAGTGAAAATGAGGCTGTGTCACTTTCCCAGCCCTGATCTGTTTTATCTGCAGATAAAAATTAACTCCATCCATACTGAAATTAGAATACACCTGCTTGAAGCTTTGGGAATGCTCTCCTTTCTCAATTAGTGGGTATTCTATACTATGTAACATAGAAATTAGTTAAAAAATGTGGCTCAGATTGTGATAGAGCCTTTCATTCTGCAACAGCTTGAAACACTGACTTTTTAAAACTCAGAATGAGAAACTCAAAAGCTCAAATCCTCTAACGTAGGACCTACTACAACAAGCAATGTGTCAAAGTTTACAAAAAACAGTGCTTTTGTAGCACCTCAGAATTAATTTCCAGAACCTCCTCAAACATAACAGACCTTACTGTATTAGGAGCTCTCAAAGAGGCCCCACTTGCCTGGGTGCCTGGATAGACACCTTGCTAACATGTACTGAGCATGTCAATAGGAGTGCTACTTTCACAAAGTCTTCTAAAAATCTGATAAACATACTATATGTACAGTAGTATGTACAAGCACAAGAATTAAACATTTTCCCTAATGACCCATTCAGTGCATTGTCCATGTGTGCACAGTCAAGCACTGAAATGAAAAAGTTTCCCCAATGACCTCTTCACCGCCTTAGTCCCAAGAAAGACCCTCACCCAGTACCATTACTGCCCAGTTACCAAACTAAAAATAGAAGATAAAACAGATAAATACTGGATGCACAGTAAACACAAAATTACATCAAAATGAATTCTTTCCCTCAAGGATATCTTACTTACGCACTTTCTCCATGTCTGCACAAGCACAAAAATTAAACATTTTCCCCTAACAACTCTCTCGGTAGTCTGTCCATGTATGCACAAGCACCACCAAATGACATCAAAATGAATCATTTCCCCCAAGGATCCCTCGCGTACATTGTCCATGTATGCACAAGCACAAAAATTAAACATTTTCCCCAACGACCCCTTCAGTACTTTATGTATGCACAAGCACCAAAATGAAACACTTTCTCTCATGACCCCTTCAGTCAGGTTTGTATATGTATGCACAAGCACCAAAATGAAACGTTTTCTCCCATGACCCCTTCAGCCAGGTTTGTATATGTATGCACATTGCACAAGCACCAAATTGAAACATTTTCCCCAATGACTCCTTCAGTCCTTCTTTGTGTATGTATCCACAAGCACTAAAATGAAAAACTTTCCTCAACAACTTTTTCATTGCCTTAAGAGTTTGTGTTCTTTGAACATAAGAATATTTCCCCATAGAAAGCATACAGTCATTTCCATCCCATCTTTGCTTGCTTCAGTTAATACAAATTTTCTTTCAAGTGGCTCTGAAATTGCATCAGTTCAAATGTAATTCTTTCCTGTAAAAACAGCACTACTACGTAGCTATAAAGCTCACTGTCTGCCCATCTCTGAAAAGGTCATACTGTTTCCTTTTCCTCCTGTAAACGTCTTCATATGAACCACTGCCATTCCTTACTGAATTGAATGCTTCTAGAATTTTTCACTCTTCTTCTTCCATATCACTGTGTACTTTAGACCAGCATGTGCACACCATAATTTTATCAGTCTACCATTTGATAAACTAGAAGCCAGAATCAGAACATTATTATTACTACCTCTGACCTGTCCTCTCATACATTCCTGCCAAAAGTAACACACTCTCTTTTTACTTAATACAAATGCCAAAGCAAAAGCTACACTGATAATAGTTAGTTGAGGCCAGGGTTGCCAGATTTCATATCGGCATGGTAGGGACGACAAAAAAAAAAAAAAAAGCTCTTTAATGCGGAACAGAGTTCGACATTAAAGAACAGTAGATCTACACTAAACACAGACCTTCTCGTGTTTAATGCAGAACATTGCATTTCCGCATTCAACAGAAGTAGCGCCGTGTTTAGCGATTTTTTAGCCGATATACGCATAGCCAATCAAAATGCTAAACAAACTCTATTATCTGAACAAGCTCGTGTTTAGCGATTTTTGATTGGCCTGTATGCCCGGTATATAGTCCAATCAAAAAACAAACAAAGCGGAGGCTGGCCGGGATTTAAACCGGCAGGGCAGGACTCGGGATCAGGCTGCTGATCTCGGGACAGTCCCGCCCAAATAGGGATGTCTGGCAACCCTGGTTGAGGCCCATATCCTTTCTAAACATTTGTGATGCTTCACAAAATGGTGACAAACTGTTACTACTGCAAATCATGATTCTCATCTACTTGTTGAAATTATCTTTAATTTCTTTTACTACTATGATTGGTCAGGAGTGAAAAAGTGTGCCCACTGTTTATATCCAATGAGTATTGGGATAGGTCTGGCTCTTCTGTCACCATTAACTGTATTCAGTGGGTAATCAAAGCATAGAAAAAAATGAATAAAATAAAGCAAGGAGGCTTTGCCTAAAATTAAATCCTCTCTCCATAAAAATATCACTAGCTTTCATATAATAGCCATCCCTCCTTCAAATTCCTTTTGACCTGACTGATGTAAAACTTGAAAAAGACCAAGGAGAAACAATTAACTCAAGCAGTAAACAAGAAAAATTAACCAAGGTCTGCAAATGGCCAATCCTAAAACTGACTGAAAGAAATCTGTTGAGAGATTGACCAAACCTTTTAGTAAAGGACAAGCGTGATCATTTTTTGTAAATAAGGAATAACCCCAAATTTTATGCAAGATAATAGCTAAAGTGGGATGACGGTAGAGTGATCTTCATGCCCAGTATGTTTAATAAAGGAAAGGCCCCCCTTCTCCTGACTCTTGCCACGATCGCTAGCTCTGTACTATTTCAGCAATCCATTTGGATCTGTTATGTGCTTTCTAATTCAAAAGCTCATGTAATAAATGGGCCAACAGAATGTACACCTCATGCTTTACATGGCATGACCTACAGATGATATGCGTGCTAAGTGGTAAAGCAGTGTGCAAACTTAAGGGGCGAGTGCTAGGGCGGGAAGGTTAACCAGTTCACCGATGATTCATCGTGCACTTTATTTTTTTATTATTTCCAGCCTCGGAAGCAGTTGGTATTGTAAATTTATGGTGGTAAACATATGTATCTGTTGGTTTAAGTAAGACGTCTGGAGTCGGACAGAACCAAAAGTAGTTGGGGACAGAAGGCTGAAGTCAGAGACTGATGTTAAACAGTTAAAATATTGCTTTTATAAACTCAGAAAGTTGATGGAACAACAAGTTTTGCATTGTTGTTAGTAACTTCGGTTGTCAATAATTTGCCAGGGGGGAGAAAAAAAACAGTTTTTAAGAATCGACCAGAACAACATTATGCAGAATTCTAATCTAATCTATGCACTTATGGTGGTAAGTTAACTTTAACAAACATATAAGTAAGGGAGATTAGAAGTAGGCATACCTCTCATTCCTCCAAGAAACCAAAATCATCCATACCTCTGAACCTCAGTCTAACCTACCACTTTTGAGTTCCACAAGCCTGACTGATTCAAGACCCAACATGCTGCCTCCCTCACATACAATTGAATAAAATTAAAGGAAGTGACTGCCTCCCAGCTTGCAACTTCATCACCTGATGTCCTGGATGACTATCCCAAGGAATTGTCATTATTCATTCTAAATTCCAAAGTTCTTGACAAGGAACCCCTTCCTAGTCAATCCAGTGATAGTTGGGCAATGGTTCCCTCCTTATGATGTAATTATATAAGGAAAAGCCAACTTGACAAGAACAAGAAAAAAAGAGGAATTTTTTTCTGTACCAAAAAAAAAATTTCTGTAGGACTGGAGCATAGTGCATATCTACCACCCCAAGCTTTGCTGTCAGTAATCAGGTGTGGCAGTTGGGCAAGTTTCCTGAGGGAAAGTTTGATGAGTGGTAACCATGGTGACCATGGACCAAACACCATTCCAGGAAATTCATTGTATATAACATGATTAATTCTCTGCCCCTTTTGCCCTGTTTCTGTACATTGGTTTTAGTCATGTTGGGAATCCCCTTTGAAAACATTACCATAAATATGCCAGCAAAATGTTTCTCTCATAATGCTCAATGTATATTTCTGAAGCAATTATGAAACTCAGCTGAATGTATATTTCTGAAGAAAATTTCAAACCTAGTCCCACCATTATTTAAACTACCCCAGTCTACTTAATGTCAAAAGAAAAATAAAGGTTATCATATTTCAAGTTTGGCTGCATGAACACATACTGAATGTGATAGCTTATAGGAGGCAGATGTTTATGTGTAAGACTCCTCAATTAATTTGCAAGGAGTAATAACCTGACATGGCTCAGTAGTTCACTTACTTGCATCCCTTTCTAATCTGATATCATAAATCATGCACATAAATTTAATTTATCCAAAGAACAGGCCTGCAAGCATAGCTCTCAACCTTCCATCGCTAAAATGAGGAACACTCGCCTTCATAATGTGGAACAAACGGGCAAAATGTGTAACACATACTAATGGCTTACTAACAACTTCAACTAGGAAGGTCATAGGATGGTTAAAATATGCGGAAGTATAAAAATTTGGAGTAATAAACAAAGTGAACGAGAAGTTTACTACATTTATGTGTAAAACAGATTGGTAAATAAAAAATGTTAATATCAAAATGTGTGCATCAATGTACTTCCATCGCTGACATAGTTTCACAAATACCGCGGGGTGCATCCCCACTCTGTAATGGAATACAATGCATACATAACCTCTGAGGCATCCTTGAAAGTGTAAGGATGTACTCAGTATGTTGGCATCACTGACAGTACAGTTCAAAAATGTTTTACCACATGTCATGTAGGGAAAACCACCATTTTAGAAAAGGTTATAATTGTACATTTCACATAGGAAAATGTATTCATAGACAGAACAAAATGTAGGATGGCTGTGGAAGCAGGAAATGCCATGTTGTCCTTCTTAAATCATTAAATGTGTTGGCACAGAACTCCGTTTCTTTCATTACTACCCACATTAAATGTCAAACTGTAAAGGAGAAGTAAGCAACAATGGAAAGAATCACATTTCACAACATTACGTTAATAAATTTGTCGGCACCTCAACCACGTGTGACTATACCAAGAGCGAGTTGTTTGGAACGTGGTTGCGATAATTCGCAAGTACCAAACTTGCTTTATGAATAATGCCTGTCTTTTGGTAGTTAGACTTACCTGCTTAAATACAGTTCGGTCGAAGTTGATGTTCGGTTTAGACTTTAGATTAGCCAACAACAGATTTGTCTTCCACGCAAACGAGAAACCCTACAGCCTATCTCTTTGGTGCGAACACACAAGTCCTAGTCTGCATGAAAAACTAAATGGGAAGTCTGCGTTTTGCGCATAACAATATTACGGTTAAAGGTCGCAGGTGCAGAAAAAACCCGGGAAAAATGTTGAATTCGGGCTTAAGGGTCGCGGGCCACACGGAAGAGCTCTGAGGGCCACGGGTTGGACACGTTTTCCGTAGTGCTTGTTATATTTGCAAATGCATGTGTACAGCCCCAGAGGTGGATTTGGATAGTGTTATGTCAGTCTGATTGTAGTTTGTATGTTGCATGGTAGCTGAGTGTAGTTTCCCTAATGTGTTATCTTCACACATTTGTAGGATGCCTACTTGTCTGGCCAATATCTTTGGTCTGGTCCCCATAACTATTGTGTATTCATGACACAGCAGTGGGATGATGTGCGGATAGAGGTCAGTAACTAGTGAAAAGCAATTGAGTTCCAGACTTGTGATATTTCAATCAATATATGTTAGGACATAAAGTGTTACTACATCAACTTTCTCAGCTCATCTACTCATGTATTTTGGATGTGTCCTTATTTTCATGTGTTTGTCCTGCCACTTTGTCAGGATTGGTCCAGATTCATTGCACTAAGGGTTTCTGAGCATATCTCTCCACTGCCAGGATTTTTACAGAATGTCCAGCCCATGCTTCTTTTCTTTTCAACAATTTATTTGTATTTGTCTGGTAAGTCACTGCGATGATCCAAGGATTTATGTCAGTAAATAATGACATAAAATTTCAGATTCCATCCTCGTGTCCTTCAGTAATTGTCTGCAGAAACTCACCTTGTTGCTGTAGTAAATGTCTTTGTTTCTAACAGCGGTATCCAAAACATATCCCTATTTGTGGCCCATCCCCCCCCTCCGTTTTACAGCCTTTGTACAGGTTTCTTAAAGTAAGAGGTTGAGAGGGATGGTTCTGAGGTATACGTGAAAGAAAACAAAAGCTGGATAAACGCCTGGTATACACCTCAAGTGAAAAAAATGAAAAGACCAATGGTTAGACCACAGCTGAAGATAAAAATGGAATAATCCACGTCAGGAAATAAATCACTTGCAGCTTCACAGTAGTACCCTTTATAAAACCAAAAGTTGTAACTGAGATGTAGTAGTCAAGTGAACCCTTTCCTACCTTGACTACTACATCTCAGTTACAACTTTTGGTTTTATAAAGGGCACTACTGTGAGCTTGTGATTTATTTCCTGACGTGGATTATTCCATTTTTATCTTCAGCTGTGGTCTAACCATTGGTCTTTTCATTTTTTTGGTTCTGAGGTATGACTGCACTGCATGTTATATATATGTATATGTATATATAAATATGTATATGTAGATATATATATATATATATATCGGTTAATCAAGGTTAAACTATTTGGGCTACCTAAAGTCCACTCTTTTCCCTTAAAACAGCCTTCCTTGAACTGTACTGCTGATCAAACCAGCGTATTCTATATCTAAAAAGTTCAGCTCTACTTGATTCTTAAGTAGACTATTCTTTATCTGTAAAAA
>NC_056746.1:1434113577-1434126077 GCF_019279795.1 Protopterus annectens | reverse complement strand
AGAGTCAAGTAGGATAAGCTTATTCTTCCAACAGAACAGGGTGAGTTGGGATTACCCAATTTGAAGGGCTATTTCAAAACAACACAGTTAAGCCTTCTATATATATAGCACAAGAAGAAAAGTATAATTCAAAGTGGAAAGAGATGATGATGAATCGGGGGGAAGCTCAAGAAACAAGGACAGACTGGAATTTTGGATGCAGACCTTTAAAGGGTAACTGCACCCACAGACTCAAAAAACATGTTTATTTCATCATGGTTTGGTGTTTCCTACATTTTAACACCACTCTGGGACTATTTAGAGCTTTTTAGATATTTTTGTACACAATTTCTGACTCTGACCACATGGGGTCTGGCATCTTGAAATAATTCTAACTGTTTTATCTGCCTCTAAGTATCTCAGAATGCATTGTTTGTCTCCAAAAAATTGCATCAGATCTGCCATGTTTTCCCTAAAGCTCCTGTCAGTGCTTTTATCCTTTTTCAATGACTACTTCAAACACAAGCAGTGCAAATGCTACAGAACAGAATTGAAAAGTACATTTTATTGCTCTTTCTTCTTAGAAATGCTAACTTGATTTCTTTTGTGAAGGCTGAAATCTAGTTCTTCAAGGTATCTCCCCTCCCACTTCACACCTACCTTCCCTAGCTGTCAAAGAGTTACGGGTAATTTGACCCATTATCTGCATGTGATTGACAGCTCACAGCAGGTGACCAGACTAATGTATTGTTTTCTTGTCAGCGTTTCCTTCCTTACAGTGGGTGACTTTTTTGTTGCACTCCTGTCAAATTTAGAACCAAGCTCCGTAGCGCTGGGAATCATCACTATTTTGGAAAGTATCGAACTCCCACTTATTTTTCCTTCCTGTATGGTTAAATATTAACAAATGATGCACTATAAACACAAAATATTTCAGAGACTTGCATGACAGCACCCACATGCTTTTTTTAAGTGGTAATTTAAGAAAATTACGTTATTGCATACTTCTTGTAATCTGATGTAGTGTTGCTGATTAATTATGACAGACATCTGCTTCTTATGTAAAAACATGCAATTAATGTCTATACATGGTCATTGCAAATTTATGCTCATAGTTTTTGCAGCTGTTACTGTGCTTCTCCCTGTACTTTGTCACATATCGGTAGGGCTCTTCAGAAAAGTGAGATTATAGTTTGACATTTTTTGCTAGGTTAAGAGTGGGCTGGGCAAGGCAGCTCTGACATCACAATGTGGGAGGTCCACTGGCTCTTCTATACAGCTTGCAAATCAGGTGGGAGTTGTATCACTTTGGGGGAGGAAACGTCCTGGTAGCTAGAGCAAGAGCTCTGGCAGATGTGACATCATGATTTCAGAGCCATATAGAGGTTTTTCAGCTTGGTTTTCAAAGTAAAAGTAAAACAGTATGGAAAGGTAGGAAGCGTAACAGGGAAAACAGTTGAGTGGCTTAGTTTTCAAAGCTGCATGGTTGTTTTTTCGAGGCTGTATCAATGAACAGGGAATAAAAGAGACATCAGGTTAAGCAATCTGCTTTAATATTCCGTTGTTGTCCTTTAAGGAGAATAACAATAATCATACAGAATATTATATTCATAAAGTAGCAGAAAGTATTCTAAGAACTACGCCAACATGGAAACGGAGAAAGGAGATCCTGCCAATAAGGATGACTGCAATTAGCGATACTGACAACAGGGGGCTGGAATGTATTGAAGAAAACTGACAAAGGAACCAAGGTATTGGGAGCAAATAACTAGAGAGGGAAAGATGATAGAATGGGAAGACGACAATAATTTATTTGGACTGCAGGTTAGAGAGTGCCTTCCCTATCAGGGACTGATATCAGAGTGTAGGCAAAGAGAAAGAAATGGGGAGGTCCTAAATGAAAGACCAGCACTGGTAAAGTTTTTAGTAGAATCTAGAACAGAAGCTGCCATTAAGAAAGGAATAATTAAAGGCATTAGTAGCGCATATTAAATACTGCATGTTAACTATAAGAATCAACCAGAGGAGGTCAGAAAGGATTGGGAAGAGAGATTGGATAAGCAAATCACAAAGAAACAGTGAGGGATATAAGTATGTCTCCCAAATATACAACAAAATCTAGCCGATTTAGGTTCTTTGCTCGGAAGTGTTTACATTGATATTTTTATACCCGAAGTACACTCCAGAGAATTTTTCCTCAGGTAGATAGCAAATGTTGGAGGTGCGATGGGGAAGAAAGATGCAACTGGGAGCATATTTTCTGGGAGTGTAATGAGTTGGCAGACTTTAAAGAATACCTGCAGACTGCTCTGTTGGAAATACTGGGAGAGCAAATTGGTGTAACTAAGGAAATGATTTTTTTGAGCTATGATACAGAATCAGAATTGCCTAGAACATAGTAAGGCTTTGCTGAAACTAATTATGATGACTTCCTAAAAAGCAGTTACTAGAAAATGGAAATCAAAGTCTAAACCAAGTTTACCAAAAGTAGCGAAGATAGTAATGGAGATAAAACTGGAACTGGTATCTTTAGAAAAGGGTAGGAACAAATTATATAGGAAAAATGGGAATTGTGGGCTCAATACATGCAGAGGAGGAATGAGGTTTAAAAGAAGGCAGGATTTGAATGAGCTATGTAGTGGTTGACTGATAATGACTGGATTTATTATAAGTGATGTATAATAATGTTTGCAGCTACAGCTGTCTCTGCACAGTTTGTAATGTATAATGTTTGCAACTGAGATTGTGTTGGTATACATTATTTTCATTTATATAAATGTAAGATTGTCTATGTTATATGTGATAATTTAATAGAGATGTTTCTTGTTTTTTTTTAAAGCCTAAGTAACATAAACATCATGCCCAGAGAAGTGAATCTACATGATTTAATTGCAATAAGAAGCCTAGAGGTTCAGTGTACTAGAAAAACTTCTGTAAACAGTTTGAATCCTGCTAAGAGTACTTTTTCAGCCCTAACACTCACACACTTCTATGAGAAAGACATGTACTTCTGTACTCCCATCTTCTGTACAAATACTGATAACTGTGCCCTGCTCTTTGTACATTGTTACTTGGTTGCCTGTGTTATATTCAGAGCGTATCCACCCTACACATGGGTAAGTACAGTCTGTTTTTGCATGTATCATTTTTACTGTAGTGTATCTGCCTAACTCTTGTATAGTTATGTTGCAAAGCTTAGTACAATCCATTGCCTCTTTGCTACTGGCATGGCATACTGTACGTGATCATCCCCTGTAGCTGGCTCCTCCTCTGACTCCTCATTTCTCTCAGCTTTTGCTGGGTACTGCTGGTACTGCAATAGGTGACCTGGCTGTAACTGCTTCCTAAATATAATGTTATGTAAACCCTGCGTAAGCAGTCAGTATTTTGGCACACATGGAAAGGTCATAGTACAGGGCATCAACAGAGGAATCTAGACAGCAGAAGCATGCCTTCAGTAACTTAAACCCATGCACTGTAACATTTCTGGTTTGCAATAGTACAGTTTTACCTGTGGTCGGTTAGATTGTGTGGATTTCTGATGGGTATCATGAGCTAAGAGTTCCAGTGCATATCCAGCATCATCAACAGGATGTCCTTGTGGGAAGTACAAACCATTGGTAAAGGTCTCATGTGTGCCATATGTAGGAGTCATGAAAACTGCCTTGATGGTTGATACACATGCATTGCAGATGATACCTTCTCCATCACAGACCACCTGGCAGCTGATGGAGTGAAAGATACCCTTTGTGTTTCACGTACCCTCTGCCCAGTTTACTGGATGGATCCTTTTTTTCAAAATGGATACTGTCCATGGCCCCCAGTACCACAGGGAAATGAAGTACTTCATATAACTCCTTCATGGTGTTAGTTCTTTCTCCTCTGGGGTACATAGAGCCCACATATGCTTCCCCACATGCTGAAACACGGCATTGAGAAACTGATGGAGTGTTCTTGTGGTAGATGCCTGAGATACACATACTGTGTCCCTAGTAGGCCACTGAAAGATTCCTCTAGCTAATATATGTAAAGCCACAGATACTTTGGTATCCACTGGGCTAGGTACTCCATGACTTCCATGTAGCTGCAGTTGAGGCCAACTCATGTCCACTAATTTGTTGCATGGTGTCCCTGTCAACACAATATAGTCACACTTTTGTTGTTGTCACTGAAGGCATGAAATACTAAGTGCAGTTGAATGGCCCTGTTGATGACAGTGTGCAGCATCAGGCAAAACAACTACAATAAGAGACTCCTGTAATACAAATATAGTATGGCTGCAGTAGCTCCTAGCATAATCGCACTGTCTACTTCATCCAAGCAAGGGAACATGGCCAAGTTAAAATATAAAACAGGTGCAGCATCATTATGCAGAATTTTAACATTTCTGAATGGCTCCATTGTCTTGTTTTTCCTTTTTTTCATATTTTGCATCTCATTATCTGTTATTAGCATATAGCACATCTAATAGGCTCATAGGTGAGTACTAGCGTAGCCAGGTTCCCTCAAAGGTGAGAATTAAACCGTGTACCTTGTGTCTGTGTGGTAAACATCATAACCCTTATGCCAGCCTGTAACCCCTTTTTTGGCCTAGGTCATATAGATGCTTTTTTTTTTTTTTTGACCACTCATCATGCAAATTCAGTTAGCATAATGCTTCAGTGTTTTCTAAATACACCACAGAGTATGTCTACAGCTGATACTTTCTATTTGTTGCCATAAATTTTTATTGTTTTGCCAGAGGTATGGACTTCTCAATTTTACATGTAGTTTCATTGCATAGGAGTCTCGCTATCAATAAAACACAATATTCAGTATCTTTAGGGTCAGTCTGAAATATCCATTTTGTAAAGACGGTGATAAAGCCCTATTAAATTTATCAATGGCTAAACATTTCTTTCATTTTACTTTGGTATGCTGGTCCTCAAGATCCAAGTACAATTTAAGTACGTGTTTTAAAGCACTCAAGTGAGATCTTATTGTGTTGTTAGGAGAAAATTACAGTCTGTGAAACTTGTGTTTCAGAAGTAACACAGTTCTGGCTAGGAGTGCCTTTTTTACTTGTTCATAGTCCTGATATTCATTCCCTTACATGTCTATATAGGCTTTTAAGGGCTCCACAATTAACTGACCTCAGAGGATTCTTGGCTGGTCTCTATGGTACTGTCTTTCCTGGTGGGTGTACCACTCTGAGACTACTAGGTACACCTGTCTGTCTTCATCCCTGGCTCATTGCTTCTTTTCTGGGACTGTATTTGGCTTTGCTATGAGTTTAGCAACTAACACCCCCCCCCCCCTTTGGCTGAACCAGCAGTGGTGTGCAGCAGGTGTTCATCGTGTTTCACTGTTGCAGTCATTACTCTTGGGTTATCCTGCTGGCAGGCTACCCACAGTCGGCCTGAATTCTAAAGTCCTGGTCCTGCATCGGTTGCTGTCGCCTCTTCCCTGACGTCAGTGCGCCAGGGGTATAAAAGATGCAGCCGACACCATTTTACTCAGTCTTTCTTGTCGCTCGGTGCCCGAAGCAAAAGTAGTTCACAAGTGCCCGTCCGCCGACTCCTGAGATTTTCAAATACGAATTTCAAAACCGAAGTCTTCATTAAAGCTAAGTACCCCATTGGGGAAACTTTTTTCTTGCTCCAGACCGATGTCAGAAAAAGTTAACAATTGTATTTCTTCTGGGAAGCAAATACCTCATAAGGATTTTCACTCTTACTGTATTCCTTGCCTAGGCCCTGATCATAACATTGCTAGCTATCGGTTTTGTGCTAGATTTAACCAATGCACTATTAAGCGTCGGTTCGATTTTGCATTTCATTACTTTGGCCGAAGGTTTAATTATATAATGCCGTCAGAACAACTGATGACCGGAGTTTACAAAAAAACGCATGGACAAGGAAAAGGATAGGCATCCGAGGTCCAAAACCGACGACGAGGCCTCCGTTAAGCCGTTTGCCGGTTCTCAGTGAGGTGCTTTCGCAGCCACTGGCACCCGCTACCTCAGAGCCACAGGCCGCTTCTAACTCCCACGTGGAGCCGACTGGGCCTCTGGATACTCAAGGTACTGGACACTCGGAAAGGATGTGTCCGGAGCCGCTAAGCAGGCATCGGCTTCTGAGGGTGTCTTCAGACCTACACAGTTATATGTTAAGCCATCTTTCAGCTTCAAAGACAAAGACTAAAGCAGCTCTAAAGACAAAGAAACAAGTACAGCATTCTCCTACTCAGGCTTCCATGCCTAAAAAACAGATGCTTAAAATGGCCGAAGACCTAATTACTTTGATCAGGGGTTCCCATCCCCCTCCTGATAAGAGGCCTAGGCAAGAGACAGAATTTGATTCTTCTGATCAGGTTTCCATTTCCTCTGACTCCTCTTCTGAACAGGATTATTATATGCTTTCCTATGAGGTCTCTGATGCTGAAGAATCCATTCCTTCAACCTCTCCTCCTGAGGATTATTCTTTTGGGGAAACCCTGCATACCATGAGGGAACATTTCCAATGGGAGAGCCAAGATTACTCTGAATCTAAAAAAAGGCTCAGAGATTTTCTGTTACTTCCTCAGCACAGACCCCTTGTTATTCCACCTGTTCTAGACATTGCAGATGATGTATTTTCAGAGTCCGGCCTGTCCCCTGACTCTTTACCCCCCGCACCTGTTAAGCCAGACAGATACTACTGGGTCCCGGATTCTCATAAATTTCTATATAAGAACCCCGCTGCTGACCCAGAAACTATATCTCCGGGTCCCAAAGGGGTCAAAGCTTCCACTGCAAAAAACCCTGTCCCCTCTGATAGGGATTCTAGGGCACTGGATAGATGGGGGAAAAAAGTTTACACTTCTGCTACCTTGGCTGTAAGGGCTTTAAATTGTCAGTTTCATATGCTTAAATATCAGAAATATTTAATGTCACTGCTTAAACAGAAAATGTTGACAAATTCTGAATGTTCAGAGAACAAGGAAATGCAGGATTTATTGCATGCAGCTGAACAAGTGGGAAAGCATACTTTGCAATGTGGTTATGATTCACTGGAGGCTTCTTGCAGGATCGCTGTTAGAGGTTCTGTTATTAGAAGGCATGCTTGGTTAAAGGAACAAAATCTGCCTGATCATGTTAAAGCAAAATTATTAGATGCCTCATTACATCATGATACTTTGGTGCTAAAGCAGAAGAGGTGTTGAAGAAAATGGAGGATAAAGCGAAATCCATGCAGACAGTTAAGGATTTCTTACAGGTACAGCCACCCAGGTTTAGCAGGAACTAGCTTTCTAAAAATTGGTTCTTTCCAGTGTCAGACAAACCACAAAGAGGCAGATACAGACGTCCCAGAGGCAGTTCTCAGCCCCAAGGCTCATACAGACCTAAACAATGGGGTGCTCCTACCTCCAAAAGCAGAGAAGACAAATCACAACCTTACAGGAAACAGTCCCAATGACTTTCCTCTGCCATATCCACGCACTTTCCTTTTGGCAGCCCCCTTAGGGGGAAAACTAGCACTTTTTTCATCAAATTGGCAAAAGGTTACCCAAGACAAATGGGTCTTGAACATAGTGTCCCAAGGCTACAGGTTCCATTTTCACACCCTACCAAGAGCAAAAGGTATGCCAGACCTGCCAGAATCAATGAGCAGAGGCACAAAAGCAAATTTCAGCCCTCATGGACATGAGGGCCATTCAACAAGTACCACAACAAGTGCAGGGGCAAGGATTTTACTCCAGACTTTTCTTAGTACCCAGAAAGGACAAAGCCTGGAGACCAATACTGGACCTCTCTATACTAAACATGTTTCTGGAGGTTCCAAAATTCAAGATGTTGACTCTGCAGCAGCTACTGCCCATGCTGGGCAAGAAGGCTTGGCTTGTAACTTTGGACCTAAAAGAGGCATACCTGCATGTCCCAATCAGACAGTCTTGCAGAAGATACCTCAGATTCATAGCTGGATCAATGCACTACCAATTTTCTGCACTGCCCTTTGGCTTATCTACTGCGCCCAGGGTCTTCACAATATGCCTGGACCCCAGTAATTGCATTTTGCAGACAAAGAGGAATTCAAATATATCCCTACTTGGACGACTGCCTTATTCAAGCAGAGAACAAAGACATTCTTCTAAAGCATCTGGCGTTTGTAAAAAGATTACTAATTTGCCTAGGGTACACAGTAAACGAAAATAAATCAATACTAGTACCCTCTCAAGAGATAATATTCCTGGGTGCAAGCTTAAATACAACTGCCCAGATAGCTTATCTCACGCCAGACAAACAAAAGCAACTGACTTCTTACTTCAAAAAATTGGCAACAAAGACCCAGTTATCTGCAAGGAAAATCCTGCAAGCCTTGGGTTTCTTTGCATCCTGCATTCTACTAATTCCATATGCCAGACTGCATATGAGGAAACTACAATGGTATCTAAAAAGTGTTTGGACTCAGCATTGCCACAGCCTGGAGACAGCAATTACCCTCATTCCCTGCCTGCAACAGGAGTTTCGATGGTGGGCAGAGGCCTGTCACTACAACAAGGGTCTGCCATTCACTTTACCCACGGCCAGACAAACACTGACAACGGATGCATCAGATTATGCCGGGGGGCCCATATGGCAGGAAAATGTATTCAGGGCACATGGCCTGCAAGACAGATGCATCTTCACATCAATCAAAAAGAGATGCTAGCTGTTCAGAATGCCCTGACAGCTTTCAAGGATCTACTTCATCCAGGACAGCTACTGATAAAGACAGACAATACTACGGTCATGTGATACATAAACAAACAGGGAGGTACACATTCCTACCCCCTCTGCAGACAAGCAATGACCTTATGGGACACAACATTGACTTACCAAGTTCACCTGCAAGCACAATTCCTGCCAGAAAAAAGAAATACTCTGGCAGACGAACTAAGCAGAAACCTCATGGATTCCCACAAGTGGAAACTGGATCCACAAGTCTTAGCATGATAACAAGGAAATGGGGACACCCAGACATAGATCTATTTGCCTCCCCTCACAACTGCCAATTACAGAGATTTTGCACACGGATTTATCACAAGCAAGCATGGAGAGTGGACACCCTATCCTTCAACTGGAAAAATCAAACAGTATATGCCTTTCCTCCACTGCCTCTCCTTCCCAGGGTACTCCTAAAGGTCAGACAGGAGAAGCCAAATATGATACTGATTGCACCAGACTGGCCACGCCAGCACTGGTACCCAATCCTAAAGAGCTTGTCTCAAGGTCCAGCATGGATATTGCCTCAAACTTCTCACTTGCTGACCCAACAAAACAATCAGATCCTGCACAGCTAACTCAGGACCTTAAATCTGGCAGCATGGCGGATAATGTAGCCATTCAGAACAATCCTCTTTTTAAAGCTGTTATGGATGTTATCTTGGAGGCCAGGAGGCCCAGTACCAGAAAATGTTATGCAGAAAAATGGAAGAGATTCTGTGCTTGGAACCAGGAACAAGGCAGTGGCACGTATGTACCAAATATCCCTCAGATTTTACAATATCTAACTGAGATGCTGGACAAAGGCCTTTCTTTCTCATCAATTAAGATTCATGCCTCTGCCATTTCAGCCCATTACAATACGGAACCACCTATCTTTTCTCATCCTTTAATAAGGCAGTACCTCAGAGGGGCCAAAAACATCAGGCCTCCAAGGAGAGCACCAATTCCCGCATGGGACCTCAATTATGTCTTGGAAAAACTCACACTGCCTCCTTTTGAGCCAGCCTCAACAGCGGATATAAAATTCTTATCCTGGAAAACAGCCCTGCTCCTAGCAATAACCTCTGCAAGATGAGTCTTGGAGTTACAAGCACTCATGGCTGTGGAACCTTTTATCATTTTTCATCCAGACAGGGTTTCTCTGTGGACAAACCCAACATTTATGCCTAAGATGGTGTCCAGTGTGGCCCTCAACCAAGCCATTCACTTGCCTACCTTTTATCCAAACCCACAGAACAAGGGTGAGAAAATTCTGCATTCTTTGGACATACACAGACAGCTACGCTTCTACTTGGACAGAACTAGAATTTTCAGGAAGACTGAGCAACTTTTAGTGTCATATGCTTCAGGATCACAAGGAAAGGCTATCTCAAAACAGACCATTTCTAAATGGATAGGCCATTGCATCCGTTTCTGCTATTCTCAGCATGGCAAATCAGTGCCTAAGGACATTAGGCCTCATTCTACCAGAGCAGCAGCCACTTCAGCAACCTTCCTCAGAGGAGTACCAACCAAAGACATCTTAGAGGCTGCAACTTTGAGTTCAGTGCACACTTTTACAAAGCACTACCACTTACCTCTTTACTCTAAATCCATAGTAGGCTTTGCCACTGCAGTTCTGCGGGGCTTCATAACCTCTCCTAATCCTATTTAGCCCAGCCACCCATCCTCAGCTTTGGGATTCAACACAAGAGTAATGACTGCAACAGTGAAACATGAAGAACATAGTACAGTTGTGTTCCTACCATAAATGTATATGTTTGAGTGTATTCACTGTTGCAGTCCAGGTTACCCTCCCTCCGTCCCCCTTTCTTTTGCTGGGATTTATCTGTACTTCTCTATTCTATACAACCTATGTGGTGTATTTGCTTGTAGATGAAGGAAATGTTTCTTTACTGCATATATGTTTATTGGCAAATTATATTTAGCCTACCCTTTTGGGGCACCTGACATCTGGGGCAAGAAAAACTGAGAAAAATGGCATCGGCTGCATCTTTTATACCCCTGGCGCACTGACATCAGGGAAGAGGCGACAGCAACCGATGCCAGACCAGGACTTTGGAATTCAGGCCGACTGCGGGTAGCCTGCCAGCAGGATTAACCCAAGAGTAATGACTGCAACAGTGAATACACTCGAACATCTACATTTATGGCAGGTACACAACTGTACTTTGCTTTAATTCTCCTAGTACAAGCCACAGAACTACTTAAAGTTTAATCAGGATAGATTTACTCCAACTATTCTGCTCACAACACACATTGCAGTCATGTTGTCACTCAAGGTGGGAAAAATATGCTCACACAAATGGCCATTCTTCACACAGTGAAAGGTATAAAATCAGGACTTTTGGCTTGAAAAAAAGTGTCAAAATATGCCTGCGGCACCAACAGTGCAGAATACAAAATACAGGGGAGACCATTAGTATATATAAAAGTGTGGTTTTATTAAATACTGGTGAAAAAATACATCTTTTTCACAAGGAATCACTTGAACTGACAAAACAACTTTGTGTATATTTAAGCAAAGCCCTTTACAGCAGGGACACAGTCTCTCTCAGAAAGTCTCTCTGAGCTTTTCAACATTTCTGTTTCTACTGTTTTCCCCTGTGCAATGAAGTTGTCTGTATTTATTCTGGTGTCTTCTTCCAGTTTTATCTTGAATTTTCAGCAGTTCACCAAGAAATGCTACTAGGGACACAAAATCCACCTCAAGTAAGGCCAAATGTGTCTGAACTGACCCACTTCAGCTCTCTTTTTTACACATCACTGATTAACTACATAATTCAATATACCTGTGAAAACCTACTCCAAAAGTAATACAGTAAGGTTCCTACTTTTCAGTAATAGTTCTATATTTAAACTGACAGTTTTATTTACAAAATTTCCCGCAAGAGTTTTATATGCAAAATTTATAGCAGCCTTTTTTGCATTATTTTATAGAGATTTCACATTATTTCAGCATACCAGGCAGAAATACACAACACTGACTTTGTCCTGAAATTAATTAAACTTGAAGAATAAATAAATACATGCATACATACTGCGGCGGTGGTGCTGTGGTAGCGTTGTCACCTCACAGTTAGACGTTGCCCGTTCGATTCTCAGAGCGTCTTCTGTGTGGCAACATGCGTGAACGGGCGTTCCTTCATTGAAGGTTGTGCGTTAGGCCCGGCAAGCCAGCACGTAAAACTCTACTGCCAATCATTAGCAGACCGGAGTTCCACTGTGGCGACCCCTAACCGGGAAAAGCCGAAAGACACAAACAAACAAACATACATATACATTGTGGAAATAGTGTCATTATTGTGTAATGACAAAACTAGAAACCAGATATATAGCAAAAATAGAGTGAACACTCTCATTCACTACCTGAACATCTTCAAGCTAGATAGAAAAAAAATGGCATTTTACATAAGTAAGGTTGCATTAGGTGAAATCTGAAATCAGTAAAGCAAGTCATTCCACTCCAGATGTCCATAGATACTAAATGCGTATTTTGTGTTATAACAAAAAACTGATGCTCGGTCTGTCTTTTCCAAATATTTAACTTCTGACTTTGGCATTAAATCATACTGACACTGCTATTAAAATACTGATGTACTGATGATGTGCTTGTTTTATATATTTATATTATTATGGAGCTAGCTCAGAGATGGGCAAGCAGGTTAGAGTTAACCAGGCACAACTGTAAACAGGTCCATTTAAATCCCAGTGCCCTGCCAGTGTGCAGATTTGAGATCTTTGAGTCTGAGAAGGGTCCTGGGAGGACTTTGCAAGAAGTGTGCATACCAGAAGG